>NW_024716097.1:982500-1090000 GCF_018991925.1 Homarus americanus | reverse complement strand
CAAAAAATAATAATAATAGGAACATCAGGTGAGGAATGGATGGCGATCAAGATTGATGAAGAGGGAAAGGAGAAGAAATAATAGAGGAAGTGGAAGACATAGGATGGAATGAGAAAGGGAAAAACTCGCGAGAAGAGGGTGACGAAGAGGGGCCAACGGAGGAGAGTGAAAAAAGAAGAAGTGAACGACAAAAAGAGACAGACTGATAACACACAAGGGGAGGATGATTAGAATCGATAGGTGAGGGGAAGAAGAACAACAAGAACAAGAATAAGAACAAAAAGAACAAGAACAAAAAGAAGGAAACAATTAAAAAAAGAACAAGAAGAATAACAAAAAGAACACGAACAAGAAGGAGAAGAAGAAGACGAAGAAAAAGAAGAAGAAGAAGAAGAAGAAGAAGAAGAAGAAGAAGAAGTAAAAGAAAAACAACAACAACAACAACAAAAAGAAGAAAAAAGAAGAAAAAGAACAAGAAGAAGAACAAAAAGAAGAAGAACCAGAACAAGAAGAACAAGAACAAAGGGAACAAAAAGAAGAAAAAGAAGTAGAAGAAGAACAAGAACAAGAACAACAACAACAAGACGACGACGAAGGAGAAGAAGAAGAAGAAGAAGAAGAAGAAGAAGAAGGCTAAACTGGAGAGAGAGGGGACGTAGCTGGACCATCCCAAGGGGGGGAGACATGAATGGGTGAGAGGACCTTCAACTCCGTGCCAAGAGCCCTCCTTCCTCGAGAGATGTGTAGGAGTGTGGTGGTGCTGGTGGTGGTGGTAGTGGTGGAGGTAGTGGTGGTAGTGGTGGTGGTGTGTTGGTGATGCGTAGTAGTGGTGGTGGTGGTGGTGAACAGGCATTGGTGGTGGTAGTGGTGGTGGTGTGTTGGTGGAGTGTGGTAGTGGTGGTGGTGGTGGTGGTGGTGGTGGTGTGTAGTGGTGGTGTGGTGGTGTGGTGGTGGTGAGTGTGGCCGGTGGTGAGTGCAGTGGTGGTGGTGAGTGGTGTAGTAGTGTGGAGGCGTGGTGGTGGTGCTGGTGGTAGTAGTGGTGAGTAGTGTAGTGGGTGGCAGTGGTGGTTGTGGTGGTAGTAGCGGCAGTGTTTAGTAGTGGTGGTAGTGTGTGATGGGTAGTAGTGGTGGTGGTAGTAGTGGTGGTGGTAGTAGTGGTGGTGGTAGTAGTGGTGGTAGTGTGATGGGTAGCAGTGGTGGTGGTGGTTGGTGGTGGTGGTGGTTGGTGGTGGTGGTGGTGGTAACAGTTACGCTGGTAGTAAAAGACAGTGGTGTTGATGGCTTTACTTGCCATATCTACAACAATGGAAGCGATGGTGGTAGTTTTAGTGGTAGTAATGGTAGTAATAGAAGCAGTAATGGTAGTAGCATAGTGGTAGTAATGGTTGGTAGCAATAGTGAATGATGGTAGTAGTAATAGTGGTAGTAATGGTATTAGTAGTGGTAGTGATGGTGGTAGCAATAGTGAATGATGGTAGTAGTAATAGTGGTAGTAATGGTATTAGTAGTGGTAGTGATGGTGGTAGCAATAGTGAATGATGGTAGTAGTAATAGTGGTAGTAATGGTATTAGTAGTGGTAGTGATGGTGGTAGTAATGGTGAATGATGGTGATAGTAATTGTGGTAGTAATGGTATTAGTAGTGGTAGTGATGGTGGTAGTAATGGTCAGTGATAGTGGTAGTAATAGAAGTAGCAATGGTAGTAGTATAGTGGTAGTGATGGTAGTAATGGTGATGGTGGTATCAATAGTGGTAGTAATTAGTAATAGTAGTAGAAGTATAATGGTAATAATGGTAGTAGTAATGGTAACAGTAATGGTGAGTGATTGTGGTAGTAATAGTGGTAATAATGGTAGTAGCATAGGTGGTAGTGATGGTGGTAGTAGTAATGATAGTAATAATAAAGGTAGCAACAATAATACCGGGTTATAAGTGAAAGACGGACCATAACACACTAGACAATCTGCCACAGTAAAGTAATCAGAGTGAAGAAGGTAGGAAACACCTCCCCTATATCCCCCCCCCCACCCCACCAATGTCATGACAGCGACAGTGTGGATGATGGAACCTGGTCGTGCGGCTAGAGGAGGTTATTGGTGGTTTAAATTACCTCGCCATGGTAGCGTCTCTGGCGATTTAAGACACACTGGGAGGTCAAATAGCCCATGTGGTGGCAGGTAATGTTTACGTGACGATGGGAAATCCTGGGAAATAAAACTGATAAGAGTATTGGAGTGTCATTGGTATTGACTCTATGGTCTTTTTGGTGCGGTGATGGTGGAGGCTCTCCTGGGATAAGAAAAATGAAAGGATATAAAGAATAAACGAAGGTGGTAGAGGTGGCGATGGGGTTTTGTGATGAAAGCCAAAATTTTATATTAAAGTAATTTTTTAGTTTCTTACGATTTCATTGGAAGTTTTAGGATTATGAAAGATTAGTTAGGTAAATTTTCCTTCCCCAACTTACAATATTTCTCCTTACCTTACAATAACCTAACCTAACTAAGCACTAACCTAACTTAACACAAACCTAACTCGATCTAACCTAACCTCTCTCAGGTAACATCACAATAATTAATCTACAGGTGAAATTAGCTGGGGTGTTTAATTTTCAGGTGATCCCCGTCGGAGGTAGAAATTGAAACACACTAAATTATCATGTGTATAAAAAAAATGCCATGATGATTCGATCACTCCCTTTGAGAGCATACATCAGGGAGGGCAGACCGAGCCAAATTACCGTCACCCGGGAGTTTGATGACAGGGAGATGGTGTCAATATTTAGATTACGATATTATGACACTGCACCTTTCACTATGCACGAAAGAGAGAGAGAGAGAGAGAGAGAGAGAGAGAGAGAGAGAGAGAGAGAGAGAGAGAGAGAGAGAGACTGCTTTGTGAACACATTGGTCATACACCCTACTGATTGATGCTGAATAATTCATGACTGAGAGGAAAGTGTGTGAGTGTTTCTGTGTGTGGGTTGTATTTTTTTTAGGTAGAAATCGTGTTAGTGAAATGATAGACGCTCGTGGTGTTGTGATGAAGGTGATGGTGGTGCTGGTACTGTCTCTCTTCTTACTACTACTACTACTACTACTACTACTACTACTACTACTACTACATCTAATGCTTCCTACACCCATCCTCTTTCCCCCACTTTCTCCAAACACCCTTCCCCCTTTCACCCTTCCTTCTACTTCCCTCCCTCTTTCCCTCCCTTTCTCCAAACACCCTTCCTCCTTCCCTTTGTCCTTTCACCCCTCCTTCCACTTCCCTCCCTTTCTCCAAACACCCTTCCTCCCTCCCTTTGTCCTTTCACCCCTCCTTCCACTTCCCTCCCTCTTTTCCCCCCTTTCTCTAGGCGTGAGAGGCAAACTTGACTTCGCAACTTTCCCCCTTAAGCTGACTGTGAAAGCCCTCTGAGATTTACTGCGTTTAATGTATGATATGAACTGAGAGAAGGGAAAGTAAAAAGTGAAAGTATATGTGTAGTGTGAAAGTTTGTACAGTTTGTGGTAAGTAGTTTTTTATGATGTACTGGAGGTGTCGTGAGGACAGAGATGAAGAGAGAGAGAGAGAGAGAGAGAGAGAGAGAGAGAGAGAGACAGACAGACAGAAAAGAAAAATAAAAAGAAAAAAGTGTAAAAATAAAAATAACATGAAAAATGAATGAAAGATAAGTGAAAAAAGGAAGAGAGAAAAGAAAGAAATATTTGACAGACAGACAGACAGACAGACACCGGTTCGATATCGTGTTCCGTTTCTCCAAATGGTCTTTTAGAAATAGTGTCAATACCGTTCAGCAAAAGTAAATATATATCATAGTGGGGCGTAAACATCATGTAAAAAAGTAGGAATTAAAAAGGAAAACAAGAAAAAAATAACAAATACAATGGAGGAGGAGGAGGAGGAGGGGGAAAAGGAGGAGGAGGAGGGAGAGAAGGAGGAGGAGAAGGAGGAGGAGAAGTAGGAAGAGAGTTTACGAATGACGTTTATCATACCTCCCCCTCACCATTCCCCCCCCCATTCCCCTCCCCCCCCCTCCACCAGTAATGAGTGACGTGTTTTACAGGGGATGAAATGCGTCGTGATTTAGCCTCTGGGATGAAGAATTAGACCTCACTCCCTAGCGTGTTGGATCCTTTTAAGCACTCTTCCTGTAGTTAAAACTAATAGACCTTAATCCTATCTATTGCCGACTGATGTAAAAACACTACGTTGAAGTTTCTAATGATCGTCATGGCAACAGATTATATTATTTAGGTCTCAAGAAATATCAGAGGTTCAGCGCGCCCTTGACCGCCATTAGGTCTGGGTGGAAAAGTGGAAGGAGACGCGGGAACACAGAAGTTACATTTGGTCTTTTATGATTTGTGTTTGAACGTTGCAGTAGTACCATCTTTTATAAAGGGGAGAAAGGGGGAGGTAGGGGTGGGGGAGGGGGGTGGGGAGGAGGGGGTGGTCAGGAGAGTCAGGGACGATTTTCACTTGGGGTAATATTCAGTGAGTAATTTTGCAGTTAGGTTAGGTTAGGTTTAGTCTTCACGTGGTTAGACTGAACTGTAAGGGACGGTTAGGTTAGGTTAGGTTAGGTTAGATTAGGTTAGGTTAGGTCAAATTTAGGTCAGGCTAGATGTAGTAAATACCATGAGATTCTACTGTAACTAAATCCGTCCCTTCATCCTCCGTTAAAGACCAAGAATACATCACCTGGAGAACTTAACACCAGGGTCACGTTCTGGGGACGAGTCGTGTACATGTGACTTACAGGTATATATATACTGGCGCTATATCATCATATTACGTAATGCAAGTGAAATCAGAAGTTAAATTGATAGTTGTTGATGTAATAATGAACTACTGTGCTTCAACAACTAAGGTCTTTAACCCCTTGTGTATACGGGAGGAGGGGCGGTGGGTGGAGGGGTGGGGGGGGGCGTTCTGTGCTGAATAAGATCCTCCGGTTGATTCCCAATAAAATATTAAAACTGGTGTCCTCAATAATGAAGGGGTGAAGTACGTATTAATGTTCGTAATTACACACTAGTCCACTAACAATTATGATAGATAGAATTGTCTGGGGTTGTCGATAGATAAAGGTCAATATTTTTTTCAACTTACATTAGTTTACTTTGGATATTATTAAATCGTTATTATATCTTATTAGACTTAAATCGTTATATTTAAATACTTTACGAAAAATAAAACCAATAGAGGAATGATAAAGGAAACCCGTTTATACTAGTAAAATGCTCTTATTGGGAAGTAGTTAAAGGGGACGACCTATTAACCCAAACCGACCATCCCTTATAATCATTTCTTTAATTACAGTATTATATTATTAACTAGCTTCAATATTTAAAACACTAATAAATAAATAATGTGTGGTTCTGAACAAATAACTAATGTGTGGTTCTGATCAAATAAAGTAGTTAATTACATAATGATTACCATGATTTGCATATTTAATTACTCTCACATAGTAATGTAAAGAGAGAGAGAGAGAGAGAGAGAGAGAGAGAGAGAGAGAGAGAGAGAGAGACTAACTAGAAAGAGAGAGTCTAACCTTGCTTCACCAACAACAACAAACTGGACGAGAAAATTTCCACTAACTGTTGAGAAGATAACAGCTAATAAAAAAGATAATGTTACAGAAAGCGGCCCCTACCCCCCCCCTTTTTTTTTTTGGTTAGTAAATTGCATGTCTATCCAATGAGGGATAACTATTTTTTTATAGTGAATAATTGTGCTGCAGCTTTCACAAGACGTTGGTCACCCACAGCAACACCAGTATTCATGAGTTATGGTTGTGTGTGTGTGTGAAGGTTTTATTGGTAACCTAACCTAACCTAACCTAACCTAACCTAACCTAACCTAACCTAACCTAATCTAACCTAACATAATCTAACCCAATCTATCAACATCATAAACTAACCTAACCTAATCCAATCTATCCTCATCCTAAACTAATCTAACGCAGCCTAACCTTACCCACCTTAATTTAACCTAACCTAACTTAACCCCCACCTAGCACAAACTAATTTAGCCAAAACTTAACCCAACTTAATTTAACTTAACCCATCCCTACCTAACTTAACCTAGATAATTATGATAATCTCCATAAACCTCGTAAATCAGTTCCATGACACACCCAGCTGTAACACGTCAATAAAACAAACACACACACACACACACTATCGAATTCCTGTATTACTATGGGCATGTCAGTGTTTGGAATTTATGATAACATTATATTCATGTTTTAGCTGTGAGTGTCATGTGCTTGTTATTAATTACATGACAGTTGATGTATTTGTCCGGTATAAATTCTGCCTCAACATCACGGGATTATTAACTATCTCCATGTACAGAATATTTACGTATTTTTTATTTATTTGTTATTTATTTTTTGTAATATTGATCAAAATTTGTGATTAAGGTTTTTAGTATTTTATTAAGTCATATATTGTTTATTTATGACATATTGTGTGTTTGTCTGTTCATTGTTTATATGTTTAGTGAGATACAATGGACGTAAGAGAGGTTTATAGTGTAATGATAATAAGAGGAATTTTCTTAGTTTTCGTTGTTCCTCAGGATGGTTTGAGTCAAGGGCAATACACATCGTCTCTTTATTCTCTATTATTCACACGACCAAGCAGTGTCTCCAATCACCATCACCTAATCCCGTATACCACCTCTAGACGCTTGGTTATCCGGCCTTTAACACACGCCAATGTCTCCAGGTAAGTAAGCTTTGAGGAATAACAGATCACCCCAGGATTAGACAACCCAACTTATTGCATCTGAAGATTAATTACCCTAACACTATCCTAACCTAACCTAACCTAACCTAACCTGCCCCTCTCCAGGTAGCGTTAGGGTGAAATAGGTTAAGGTGTCTAGACTTCAGGTGACATAAGCTCTGGCGTCTATCCTTGTGTTATTTAAAAAGATTATTACAT
Source organism: Homarus americanus (assembly GCF_018991925.1). Lineage (NCBI taxonomy): Eukaryota > Metazoa > Arthropoda > Malacostraca > Decapoda > Nephropidae > Homarus > Homarus americanus. The sequence continues at coordinate 1,083,032 of NW_024716097.1, read as the reverse complement.
ATTGAAGTGCAAAGTTTATCTTAATAACATCTTAACTACATAACTATTTAGGCATCTAACAGTAAACTCGAGGAAACTGTTGATTACTCGATATATAACAAGGTGTATTGGATAATAAAAACACAATTAAATAAAAACAATATAAACAAAACAATGGTATATTAGTTAAGTTTACCCTAAAGAAAATGACAACACTACCAAGGAAAACGTAGCCAATCAGATTCTTGTGTTTATAAAAGAACGCCCCTCCTTTTATAAACACAAGAATCTGATTGGCTACGTTTTGTCCGAGTCTGGTAAATGTTGACGTTTTAGATTAATGGTTCCTTCTACGGCTCCCTGCGGTTCCTTGTGTCTTTCAGTGAGTCTCTTCGTCCCTGGAGGAGGTGAGTGGCTCAAACCAGACAAGAGGAGTATTTTAATGAATTGATTTGGGAATTGGTTGAAGGAGAATTTGATAGATATATTTACCCTTACACAGTGAACATGATGCTATTTTTCTTTTGTTTATTTTTGTTGATGAGGAGAGACGGGAGGCGTTAAGGGGAGAGAGGAGGAGGTAAGGGGCGAGGGGAGGCGGTAAGGGGAGAAGAGAGGCGGTAAGGGGAGAGGGAAGGCGGTAAGACGGTAAGGGGAGAGGGGAGAAGGTAATGGGAGAAAGGAGGCAGTAAGGAGAAAGAGAGACAGACAGAGACAGACAGATAAAAAGATTTTGTTTAGCCCAATATAATACGTAGAAATTTAACACGCAAATAATCCCCAATAACAAGAAACACACCGATAATATCAACAACAGACCAAAATAATTCGTCAGGCTACACATACGAGTCAAAAGGTCTCCACAAACTCCTATTACACGTAGGTAAACAATGTGTAGTTTGGTATAGTACAGTTATATGGGCGTGAAGGACAAGATAGGACGGGTGGAGGTCGGGGTGATGATACACGATAACATGGAAGGGAGCCAGAGTCCTTCAGGGAGATGAGGGAGGAGAGGGAGAGAGAGAGAGAGGTGATGGGGTGTGGAAGGGAGGGATGGAGGTGAGGTAGAAAGGGAAGTGAGGGAGGGAGGGAGGGTGAGAGGTAGGTAAGGGAAGGAAGGAGGAGTAAGGGTGGGGAGGGAGGGAGAGAGAGAGAGAGGTGATGGGGTGTGGAAGGGAGGGATGGAGGTGAGGTAGAAAGGGAAGTGAGGGAGGAGAGGGAGAGAGAGAGAGAGGTGATGGGGTGTGGAAGGGAGGGATGGAGGTGAGGTAGAAAGGGAAGTGAGGGAGGGAGGGAGGGTGAGAGGTAGGTAAGGGAAGGAAGGAGGTAGGTAAGGGAAGGAGTGAGGTAAGGTGAGAGTTCAGGAAGACGTCTAGAAGAATGTTATAAAGCTTGATTAGATGATGATAACAACAACAACAACAACAATAATAATAACAACAACAACAACACCAATAATAACCACAACAACAACAACAACACCAATAATAACAACAACAACAACAACAATAATAATAACAACAACAACAACACCAATAATAACCACAACAACAACAACAACACCAATAATAACAACAACAACAAACACAACTACAACAACAACAATAATAATAATAATAATAATAATAATATTAATAATAATAATAATAATAATAATAATAATAATAATAATAATAATAATAACAGACATGTAGGTTTTGTTAGGGAGTAAATGTAGATACCAAAATAACACAGGTAGAATACAAACTCCTACAGCGGACAAGAGGAAAGGTCAAGTGAGGGAAGTGAGGCAGGTAGGTAAGATCTACAAGGGGATGGAACAGGACTTCCTTTTCCATGAGAGAGAGAGAGAGAGAGAGGGGGGGGGGGATTTACCTGTAATCCCCTTGGCTATTTACTATGTTGTTTAGCGTTATGTAAAGAGGAAATCCCACAGGCTTACATTAGTGGGCTACAGGCCTCTATTGTCTAAGGGATTTACAGACTCACGTGAAGAAGATTATGCTCGTATTTGGAGAGGGATTACACTGTTATTTGGAAGGGATTAGATAGTCTTATTTGGAAGGGATTACAATCATATTTGGAAGGGATTATATTGTTTTGCTTGGAGGGGGAATTACAATATTATTTTTGAAGGAGCTATTGTGTTTTATTAGGAAGGGATTACAAGCATTTTTGACAAGGATTGTATCGTTTTCTTTAGGGGATTACAGTCTTATTTAGAAGGGATTCTATCGTCTTCTTTAGGGGATTACAGTCTTATTTAGCGGGGATTATATCGTCTTCTTTAGGGGATTACATTTTTATTTAAAGGGAATTACTCTGTTATTTGTAGGTGATTGTAATCCTAATCTAAGGTGAAGAAATCCCCTATTTAAAGAAGATTATTAACCTATTAAGAAGAAGATTCGCGCTTTAATTGGAACCTGTTGTTGTAATTGGGAAGAACATAACATAAAATAGGTAATATAAAGAAACGCGGGAATAACAAAATAAACAAGAGGAAATTTGATAAAAAAGGAAATAAGATAATGAAGATATTTAGAATAATTTTCCTCCCTTTCCTTTTCTCTTTCCTTTTCACGTGTTGTTTTCTGTTTTATCTTTCTTACTTTTCAGTCAGTCTCTCAAATTATCTCTCCCTACGTTTATTCTCTCTCTCTCTCTCTCTCTCTCTCTCTCTCTCTCTCTCTCTCGGAACAAAGAGTTAAGAGTCTCCAGTTAAAAGCTCTCTCGTGGATTAGTACAGTAGAGGTCGTGAGTCAAACATCATAGATTCTCTCTCCCCCATTTCCTGCCTACAGTCAAACGCCATTTCCTTCCACGTCCTGTTCCTTTGCTGCTTGTCATTCTTCTGTTTCCAATTTATTAACTTCCTAGTAGGATGAGAGAGGGTGGGAGGAGGGAAGGAAGGAGGGAGGGAGGGAGGGAAGGAGGGAGGCAGGAAGTGAGAGGGATGAAAGGGAGGGAAGGGGGATGTAGGGAAGAAGGGTGGGAGGGAGGGAGGGTGGAAAGTAGATAGAGAGAGGAAGGAGGGAAACAGAGAGGTAAAGTATGGAGAGAAAATAGAGATTAAGGCAATATGAAGGGGAAGGAGGTAGGAAGGGAGTGAGAGAGGGGGAGAAAGGGAGGAAGGAGAGAGATGAAGAATGAAAGAGAGAGAAAGAGAGAGAAAAATAGACGATATAATACTATAAAAAAACCTTTTCTCCCCAGGATGAACAATAACATCTCATTCACCAACGATGGCAAGAAAAAATCATCCCAAATTCTTATATTGGGGCCAAAACATAGTACTTGTTATAGTGTACAATGTATAATGTTCCTATCTCGTGAATAATCGTGAATGACAAGGAATAACCGTGAATAACAAAAAATAACAGTGAATTACAAAGAATAACCGTGAATAACAAGGACTAACTGCGAATAAAAAAAAATAACCGTGAATAAGAAAGAATAACCGTGAATAACAAGGAATAACCGCGAATAAAAAAACGTGAATAACAAAGAATAACCGTGAATAACAAGGATTAACCGCGAATAACAAAAAAATAACCCTAAATAACGCGCCATCTCTCACCCCCCCCCCCCTGACAATGGATAAGATCTATAACTTATATGAGACTTGGTGAGTACAATACGTCCCATCAAGTCCTAAGTCTCACAGTATCGTAACAGAGTTTTTAAAGTGCATATTCATTTCCTATAGTCTCAACTTTATTTCGACGCCATGTTGGGTCAGTTGGTCGTGGTTAAGGGGATGGCAAGTCATTATACAACTAGAGGGACATGTCCAATTACGGTAAAGTTTTAGTGTAACTTCGCTGCCATTTTAACCGTCGAATTTATATCGTAGTTTATGTGAGGGAAAATCTAAAACTTCGACACGAACTACGGCCCAAAGATCTCTCTCTCTCTCTCCTAGTGGCGTGTTGTGGGTAGTTAATCATCTGTGAATTGCCTGACTTGTATACTAACTCAAACAAATGATTTATATTGTCACAAGTTCATAAGCGACACACACACACACACACCCACCACATTTCCTCACCCCATCAATAATTATGACTAAAACAAATGAAAATATTAATAATAAAACAAAAATATCAAGAATCTCCATTGTCTTAAGAAACGTTTAGCTAAAAATATAATTAGTTTTAATGGCACATTCTCACCCCATCAAATATTTAAACCAGTGAATTAAATAAAACGAAACGTCAAGAATAATAAAACAAACCAACGAAATAAAGAAACAAGAATTGAGAGAGAGAAAAAAAAATACTGCCATCGCTGAGCTGAAAAAAAAAACATGATCTAAAAATATCCCTCCGCTCAATAGCCATCTCCCAATACGAAGGTTCCGGAGCTTTTAAAAGACTACAGCGACAGTGAGTAACTTTACCGGGTCCCGAGATGGCGTACACAATGATATCTCTCCCTCCCTCTTTGTTTCTCTCTATATCACTTAAAAAATACCTCATCGAAATTCCTTACATTTTTTTCCACAGTTTTTTAAATCTGAATAATACTTTTTTTTTGGTTGCTATTAAACATAAACTTTGAAGGTCTAAGAAACTGTACATTAACTTTGTCTCTTAATGCATAACAAGGTAGAGTCTTAGTACAAATATGACGACATTTTATTTTATATCTATTTTTATTTACATTACTTTAGTGTTTCAACATAAGTCACTGAGGTAACCGATTCCTACACCATCACATAAGAGAAAAATTCAACTTGCGAACGAACCTTTTGGAGAATTCAACCTCCGTCTCTGTGATCACATAGTTCCGTCCGTCTTATATTTTGGCTTCCCTGAACTTTTTCCGCTTTTGGACGGACAGGAAATGACGTCATAAAAATTCCTCCATCGGCTTGGTGTTTCCACTCGGCTCTGTGCTGATGTTAAGGAGTTCTCGGCTCTATAGAGATGTTACTAGTATAGGCTCTTCTGTCCCTCACGTGTTACTCTATGCCGGTCTGTCTATTTGTCCTCCTCTATCTGTCTGTCCTGCTCTATAAACTATCAATCCTGCTCTACCTGTCTATCTGTTCTTTCACTGTCTATTTGTCCTGTTCTACCTGGCTATCAGTCTAGCTTTACCTGTCTACCAGTCTTGCTCTACCTGTCTATCTGTCCTTTAACTGTCTATCTGTCCTGCTCTACCTGTCTAGCAGATATCCGAAAATTGAAGGGGAAACACCGCTGATTTAAGGCCAGAAAATTGTGGCGTCACTACAGTTGGCCTTCATTAGTGGTTGGTATTTCGTGTGCCAGTGTGTGGGTGGATGGATTATGTGTGTGTGTGTGGAGGTGGGTGGGGTGTGTGTGTGTGTGTGTGTGTGTGTGTGTGTTTACATATATTTGTGACTTTCGTGTAGTGTGTGTGTGTGTGTGTGTGTATACATTCTTCAAATATGTTTTCCCAATAGCACAGGTATGTCAGCGTAAGCACACACACACACACACACACACACACACACACACACACACCCCACCCCACTCATCACTCACTGTCAGTCATTCCCTCTCTAACCTCAGTACAGAGACGCGTTCTCTTATGGCCTCAAGATTTCCATTTGTTTTCACTTGCATCGCTTCACACGTCCCAACACCACCTATCAACAACACGTCTCAAGAAACCACTGTAAATAACATCGTCTATTGCCATACTACACCACTGCTTCTTGGATGTTCCTCTCGTATTTATTATCATCTCTTTTACTCTCTTGAACGTCAATATAATTTCATAAAGTCTGATCTTAATGGTAAAATTCCTAGTGTTTGAACGTATAGCATGACCAGTAAACACTGCTTAAAGGATGAATTTATAGGTACCAAACTGACATGACATTATATATGGTCACTTATTCACCCACGACCACATGCTGAATTAAGAACACACGTTGCTTTTTAACCTTACAACAGGTAAGAGTTGCTTCATTAAATACAACAACATTGAATAACATTCCTCCACACAAGTTGCTCCACTAAACAGGACATTGCAGATTTAAGTAACAATTAAGAAATCCACATAAGTTGCTCCACTAAACACATCACGAATTTAAGTAACAATTAAGAAATCCACATAAGTTGCTCCACTAAACACATCACGGATTTAAGTAACAATTAAGAAATCCACATAAATTGTTCCACTAAACACATCACGGATTTAAGTAACAATTAAGAAATCCACATAAATTGTTCCACTAAACACATCACGGATTTAAGTAACAATTAAGAAATCCACATAAATTGCTCCACTAAACACATCACGAATTTAAGTAACAATTAAGAAATCCACATAAATTGCTCCACTAATCATGACACCATAAATTAACAATCATTTAACATACATAAGTTGCTCCACTTACCACGACAATACAGGGTGTCCAAAAGAGTCAGAATTCACTCATTATCTTCATTTCATCAATTTTCCATAATATGCCACAAACGTACATACAGATAACTTATTATTTCACGTAATTCCCTTAAAATGTTTCTCAGTTCATCTATGTATAATTTAAAGTATTATTACTATTGGTTACATGAGTACAAACATTTGGCTCACCCTAAATAACATAACTTTGTAAATAATTGGACAGCTTGATGAATAGATATCCCAGTTTATTTTATGTAATGATCAAACACCCTAAAACTATTTTGGGGAAGTTAGGTTAGGTTAGGTTAGGTTAGGTTAGATTAAGATGGATTAAAGGTTAGGTCAGGTTAGTTTAGGTTAAGATAGGTTAAAGGTCAGGTTAGGTTTGGAATAGGTTAGTTTTGGTTAGGTTAGCATTAGGTTAGGTTAAGATAGATTAAAGGATAGGTTAGGTTTTGTTAGGTTAGGTTAGATTAAGTTATGTTAGGATTAGGTTAGGTATTAGGGTGTTTACGGTGATATATGGGGTGCCTAATCCTCAGATGATAAATAATTGTTAATAGCCTCAACACACCTGTAATGTGGAGTCTCGTCCTCCCTTGATGAGCTGTTGACACACACTTATACCTGCCGAGAAAACAAGGGGATTAGTATGGCGGTAACCTTCTCTGTGTGTATTTACGGTCACCTGAAGATCAAAACCTAAGATTAATTTACCTCAAGATTAACTAATTTAACCTAACCGAACCACCTTACAGTAAAGCGAGACTAACATAATCTAACTTAACCTAACTCTAACCCACCCAACCCTAACTTAACCTTACTCTAACCCACCCTACTCTAACGCCAACCTAGCCTAAATTAACTTAACCTAACCTAACCTAACCCACACTATCCTAACGCTAAGCTTTACCTCACCTAACCCAACTTAACAACCCCCCCACCAGGTAACGTTAGGAGGTAAATCTTCAGGTAAAATAAGGTGATCCGAAATTAGTATATAGAATAACTGGAAAATAATTCACGTATATTTTATAATTCACGTGATAATTATACCAAGCTGAGAACTACGTGAAATTAAAGTCCAACGAAAAACAAAAGGTAATTAATGATATAGCGACAAGTGACATCCATTAGTGATTTAAAAAAAAACCATTTAATTTAAGTGATAAAATTGAACTAAAGCCACAAATTGATTTTACATTAGTTTAAATAACCCTATGGACTTATATTGCTTTAAACGGGAGTGTTTGTCTATCTATCTATCTATCTATCTATCTGCGGCTAGCTGTTCCGGCACAGGATTATACCAGAAACTGGGTACACTAACATGTGGGAAGATAAGATAGATAGATAGACAGATAGATAGATAAATAGATAGATAGATACAGATAAATAGATAAATAGGTGGTTAGAATATATATATAGATGGGTGGGTGGATAGACGGACAGATAGATAACTGGATGGGTGGAGAGAGAGAGAGAGAGAGAGAGAGAGAGAGAGAGAGAGAGAGAGAGAGATTTTATAAAACCGATCACCAAGTCAGCTTTATCAACACACTCTAATCCTCTTTGACACGGCCATCTCACTCTTTACACACATTCACACACTCTTCAATAAACAAAGATTTATCTCTCTACAGGTGTGTTAATTAATTTACATATGGCAATAACTTGTAATTTACACCTGAAGGAAATAGATGTTGTCTCTCAGGTAAAATAATGTAAGTTCATCCCACACGCCCCTAATTAAGCTACCAAAAATACACGGATCACCTGAAGATTTGGTTACACGATTTATTTCACCTGATGATTAGGTTAGGTTAGGTTTGGTTAGCGTTAGGTTAGGTTAGGTTTGGTTAGCGTTAGGTTAGGTTAGGTTTGGTTAGCGTTAGGTTAGGTTAGGTTTGGTTAGCGTTAGGTTAGGTTAGGTTTGGTTAGCGTTAGGGTGTTTAATCTTCAGGTTAAATTAAGTTGAAGTGTCTAATCTTTAGGTGATAGAAATACTCCTAAAGTTATCTGAAAATACATTATCTTCTTGGAGAGTGACACACCTCGTCCCACCTCTCCCTCCCCATCATCCCACGAGACCCGGATGTGTACGTACGGGTCATGTAATTCGTTAATAATCTATTGTATCTCCCTGACGCAAAATCATTACTCAACGTTGGTGGCTGAAACATTTCTTAATATATTCGTTTAATATGTAAATAATTGTCAATTGTTAGTCCAAACTTCGTTATAACAGCGCACTAATCTATAAAAATAATCTTGTCCCGCTCTAGATCACGAATTCCAGGAAATAACATAATTTGTTCACATCCCGTCACCACTAGCTCCATCACTTAGGGTGGGAGCCTTGGCAACAGGAGAGAGGCTTTGAGTCATTACGGTTCAAAACACCCAACTGAACCCTTTCATGAAACCAAGTCGAGACTTCACTCATCTAACAAAACACTAGTATGCCCGAAAAACCCTCATTTAAATTAAGGTCTAAAGAATAGAAGCTCTGCTGACCAGTGGACGAAAACGCTACCACTCACGGGTACTACGTCACATACTTCCCTGATCCAGCTCAGTATTCATTCCAGGTATACAGAGGTGCAATTGTTTAATTTATATGTGAAGTTGAGAGTGGAATTATAAACGTGTGAGTCTATGCTCGGTAACTATGCAGTGTATGGTTGCTAATCAAGTTACAAACACAAAGAGAACGATATTTTTCACAAGTTTCCCAAGAATGAAGAGGTGAAGAGATGGGTTTACCTCTGCAGAAAGCAATATTCCATTAATGTTAACAAGGCATAAATATATAACATGGGTTTTAGACTCTGTGTGTTTGAGATAAATTACAAATATGAACTGCTCGGTCAACCAACACCAAACCTCTTGTATAGAATTAAGGAAGATTCAATCCCAACTGCACAATTAAGATAAGGCATCTAACCGCACAATGTGGTGGTTATTCATACCGACTCAAATAAATGATTTTAATTTATTGTGTCACAAGTTCATACAAACACACATTTACTAAGGATAAAACTCTCTCAGACAACAGAGAGATCCTCACGGGTATCCAATGTCTGTATCACAATTAGTCGTTTTCTTTGTTAATCTAATCATGTTTTCTTTATTCTATTAACACCATATTGTTTTTAACCCCAATGCGTGGATTATGTTGCTTTATTGTCTGTCTACTTGTATTTCTATCTTAAGTTTTAGAGAAAGAGAGAGAAATTTAGGTAATTATTTGTATTATTTCTACATCACTGTTAAAATCTACGTTGATATAGATCTAGGAGTCTCAGGTGATGCAGTATAAGCATTATATAAAAACTATATTATGACTCTATGACCATTTCCCCCTTTCAGAAGTAAAACCGACTGATCATGTACAGTATAACCTTACAATTTTAAACTTTATAACTAATGTTATGCAAAACAATATTACTCTGTGCTATTATTCCAATTGAATTATATATGGTTTATGAAGAACTGTGTAAATTCCTTGTATTCAATTTGATTGCATAACCTATTCAGTTGTTTGTGATCCTTTGCACTGCGCTGCACAAGTTTCAGGTTAGTGATGTTTCCACTCCCTTGGTTCCTAGTAAATGTTGCAGTATCACAAGTATACACGATACAAACACATATTGATGGTTGAAAACTGTATGACTAAAATATGATAAATCATTCATAATGCATTCGCCACCTTGCCACAAATGTAGTTTAAAACTGGAAGTCATAGATATGCTTTAACATTATACTAGGCTCCTCTCGGTAAACATAAATAAATTCATTCATTTATCGGCAAAATATCTATTCCACTTATTTATAGATAATGCCTGATGCAACAGTGACATTTCACGATGTAGCCCGGAAGCGTTGATAACACAGCCACTTCCTAAGAGGTATCCACAAGTAATGTACAGTACAGTGCAATACTTAGGTTAAAAAAGATACTTGAAGTGCATGAAAACTTAAGTAACCAAATTAATAATAATGGTTACAGAATGTTGCGACTGTTTTCTCAAAATTTCAAATTTACTGGAGCAATTTTTCAAATTTTTATTTGGAACTTCAAACTATTAAATTATCACGATAACAGTAAATTAGTTAACAGCAACGGGCAACTTATACAAATTACACATATGGAATAGAATACAGTATGCACATATAATAAAGTATTGCCACAAGTATGGAATTCCTTCATGTACTGTATAGAGAATTACACAGAATCCCATCTATAGACACATAAATACTTTAGCATGGCAGAAAATAGTGTATCAATGTTTCACTGAAACCCACAAAAAAGAAAATGTACAAATAAAATCATTTATCATTCACCTTAGACAGGAGTGAGTGATAGCAGTTTCCTTACCGAACCTTATTTCGAAGCCAGAACAACTTCTGAAAAAAAAAACAAATATATCAGTAATCTTAATTTCATAATTATACTCTGAACTCAGAGAACCATTAAATAAGCACTGGTTTCTTGTTTTGCATTTGCACCCAAGACTAAATTTGTCGCAAGAATATTACCGGTAAATAAATAATTAGTCATGAGTTTGTTTATATACTCTTGCCTGTGCGCAGCTATAATTAAGATATTACAAAGACAAAAATGTGTAAAATTGTATGAAAAGACAAACTAATATTCTTTGGAGACCATAAATAGGTAGAGTTAGGATTAAAATGGTTAAAATTTCCACTCTCGAATATGGAAGTATAAGTGCGACCAACATAAATACCCTAAATAATGGCGATATAAAATTCAGCTACGCACAAATTCTCTGTAAAATAATAACTTCGTATATAAAAGTTTATATTTTAATATTTTGTCAACATTTTAAGATAAACAAGTACAAAAATACCGAGTTGATATCAAAACGAATGAATTAACAGTTGGCAGCCCTGACCAATTCTTCCAGCTGACTTTCTTTTTACATTTTTTCCCTTTAATGTGTAATCAATATAATATCTTGAATAATATACTGTAGTAAGTAATGAGTCAAAGTTCATAGACATATACAGACGTTGACAGAGATCGAGAACGTTACAAAACAATATAAAATAATGGTACCTTAACCTGCAGCTTCCCGCCTCCCCGAAGTCAACACAAACGCTAAAGTGAACAATGATGAAAATACCAGAAAGAGGACAGAGAAACTTAGTATTTTATGTGTTTATTCATTTATAAGGTTGACACTAACTATCTAAACCTCTATATTATCCTCCCCAAAATATGTGCACAAGAATGGTAATAAAGAACCGCTGGCCCCGTCACTCACAGACACTGGCGGGAAAACTGGAGGAGCTATGCCAGCTGTCAAGACATGGCTCGAATTACAGGTAAGTTTATCTCTAACAAAACGTATTACACTTGCATTTTTCGTCGTTGTCGTGAGGTTAGAGAGCAGTTATGTTTTATAGTGAAATTTAATACAATAGAGAGTTATGGTGCGTAACTTCGTGTGGACCGAAGACTATATAAGAAAGACGGGAAAGCGTTTAACCTTTATTGATAAAGAAGAATATGAGCCACTGAGCTCCGATCAGCGCCATCTGTTCAACGCGGCTAACTAAAAACCCGGGGTAGGTGAGGGTAGTGTATTAATGTTTCCATGGTAACCAGCGGAGGTAGTTGATTATTACTTGAAGTTCGTATTGTGTACACATGCACACACACTGACACGCACATACAATATCACACAGTATATGATCAATGATATATAACATAGTAACATCATAATACAGTATTTTTTTATCATATTCGCCACTTATCAACTTACTAGCCGTTTGGGCGGTCTATCCAGGGACCGGGAAACCTGGGATTTCAAATAATAATTGTATTATTGAAGTCTAATTAATGTTTCACATATAGGCATAGTCCATGGTGTCTATATTTTTTTTCATTATACCTGTACTAGTGCTAGAAATACATTAAATACAGTATTTTAAGGTTGGTATACGAGCTTTCGTTGACCTGAAGTCCAAATTGTTCATTTTTTTTTATTTATTATTTAGAAAAACTCTGCTGCTGCACTCAAACATTATTTTCTTTCTTTATTTGTTGTTTTTATGCACTATCCACTGGTGATGCAGTTTCTCTTGCAACTTAACCTTCGATGGTTAGATGAAATTAGGTTAAGAAGCAGTTGCAAGAGAAACTGTTATCACTTGAGGATAGTGCTTAAAAACAACAAATAAAAATAAAGAAAAAATATGTTTTGTTGCTGGGTGCAGTAGCAAAAGCTTACATAACTTTTTTGTTCTTTTAAGGCAATTATAAGAGCTTTTATTTTCTTGGTAATGATTTGGAGATAAAAATAATTCAAAATTACCTGTACTCAGACGACCCATGCCCGGAGACTATACTTTCAGCTCCTTGTAGATCTGGTCAAAGAGGCTTATTATTATGGTGTTCTTGAGGTACAGTGATTGTTTTATGTTTCACAATACCTCTTGTCTAGCATGATCAAGTAGACCAAGTACAGTATTAACTCTTGAGACCAAGTAATTTGTTGCTCCAAGATGCATGATTCTAACACAACACAAGCTGGTCTCTGGATGTGTTGTACACCATCAGAGGTCAAGCGAGTGTTGGATGATAAATTCTTGATCAATATTTAATCTTAAATCATAGATTTTTATTTAAATGTTGATTTCTGCTCTTTTTTTAGTATTGTTTTAATAGGGAAGGCATTACAGATTCTCATTAATTTCACTCTCCCACTAGTAACTTACTCAATGAAGACGGCCTAGATCAAACCTCCCAGATTAACGAATACCGCCTGTAAGAGAGAGAGAGAGAGAGAGAGAGAGAGAGAGAGAGAGAGAGAGATATCACACGGAGACCACACGAGTTAAATCTTTTTAATTTTCTATAATTTTTTCTGTCATTCCTTTTAATTTTTTTTTGTGATATCCAAAAAATCTTATCTAAATATTTTCACCACACAAATATGAATATCGGCTTACGAGTGTTTTTGTGGGTGGTAGATAATTTTTGATATTTAAGAAAAAGTTTGTAATTGGTGATAAACTCTTTAAATTGCGGAATGAAATTGGTCATGGTAAAGGAAATAGTGTTTTGGTTTGATTGAATTAAAATTATGGAGAGCGTCGTTCTATGACGTAATTTTTCTGATAAATATATAAACATGAAGATGAATACTGTATTTATTTTGTAGTTCACATTTATTAACGAACTCAATCCGTTCCAGAAGGTCGTTCGTTAACGGAAAAGTTAGTTAACTTCACTTACTTTGAGGTGTGTATGTAGAAGGCTCCTGGATGATGATGATGATGGGATTTAGAATGGGGGTGGAGGAGAAGGAAGAAGAGAAGGCATTGGGGTGGAAGAGAAGTCACCCCATGGCACCATTTCACCCATAAAATTTTAGCTCTGGTGTAATTCAAGATTATTTTCTTTAAATCAACACTGCACTGCATTATATATTGTCAATATGTAAAATGTATTTCAAAATGACCAATAATTTGCTTGGAAACACAGAAAAAATGCGTTTAGTTGAAGAGAGTCTCAAGCAAGATGTTACCTCCACTGAAAACAGAGAGACTAACGCCTGTCTGGTGTGTTAACAGGCTGGATGCCCCTCATTAAACTAGTCACTTTACCTTCAATTATGTTCAATAATTGTTAAAATGACTAAAAAATTGAATATTAAACTTTTAAAATTATTGAATAGTATAAACTTCTTGATATTTACTAAAATAATAAGGAATTTAAGCCCTAGAACCGATTAATGTATTGGCGGACTGATACTAAAGCTGGTTGCCCGGTCAGTGCAAGCGAAAACATGTTGACGTCGGTTCGTAAGAAATTCGTTAACCGAATTGAAGATCCTTATGGAAGGCAATTCGTTAATCGAAATTACGTTAAACGAGGGGTCACTGTATTTGTTGATTTAGACGCTTGAGGTATACATTTTTAATAATTTTAATGAATGAAATATAAATATTCCAAAATAATCAACAGTATAACTTAACAAATATATGGGAACATTTTAATTTAATCTTCAAAAACAATAATTAAAACATCAATATATACCAAAAACTAGTTTAAAACTTAATTTAAAACCCCATGAAAGAATTTTTATTAAAACTAGGTTTAAAAAGACGAACTTTTAAACCATATTTATTGAAGTTATACTTTTTAACAATAATTGTCTGAAAGGAAATTATACTTTATACTATATTATGGATAAGAGATAATAAATCCCCTTGAGGCGGGTAATACTGACTCAATGAGGTAATACTGACTCAATGAGGTAATACTGACTCATTGAGGTAATACTGACTCATTGAGGTAATACTGACTCAATGAGGTAATACTGACTCAATGAGGTAATACTGACTCAATGAGGTAATACTGACTCAATGAGGTAATACTGACTCAATGAGGTAATACTGACTCAATGAGGTAATACTGACTCAATGAGATGATACTGACTCAATGAGGTAATACTGACTCAATGAGGTAATACTGACTCAATGAGGTAATACTGACTCAATGAGGTAATACTGACTCAATGAGGTAATACTGACTCAATGAGATAATACTGACTCAATGAGATAATACTGACTCATTGAGATAATACTGACTCAATGAGGTAATACTGACTCAATGAGGTAATACTGACTCATTGAGGGACTACTTGAGATGACTCAACTGACTCATACTGACTCAGTAATACTGACTCAATGGATAATACTGACTCAGAGATAATACTGACTCAATGAGATAATACTGACTCAATGAGGTAATACTGACTCAATGAGATAATACTGACTCAATGAGAGATAATACTGACTCAATGAGGTAATACTGACTCAATGAGGTAATACTGACTCAATGAGGTAATACTGACTCAATGAGATAATACTGACTCAATGAGGTAATACTGACTCAATGAGATAATACTGACTCAATGAGGTAATACTGACTCAATGAGATAATACTGACTCAATGAGGTAATAACTGACTCAATGAGGTAATACTGACTCAATGAGATAATACTGACTCAATGAGGTAATACTGACTCAATGAGATAATACTGACTCAATGAGATAATACTGACTCAATGAGGTAATACTGACTCAATGAGGTAATACTGACTCAATGAGATAATACTGACTCAATGAGGTAATACTGACTCAATGAGATAATACTGACTCAATGAGGTAATACTGACTCAATGAGGTAAACTGACTCAATGAGGTAATACTGACTCAATGAGGTAATACTGACTCAATGAGATAATACTGACTCAATGAGGTAATACTGACTCATTGAGACTGACTCAATGAGATAATACTGACTCAATGAGGTATGACTCAATGAGATAATACTGACTCAATGAGTGGTAATACTGACTCAATGAGGTAATACTGACTCAATGAGGTAATACTGACTCATGCTGACTCAATGAGATAATACTGACTCAATGAGGTAATACTGACTCAATGAGGTAATACTGACTCAATGAGGTAATACTGACTTAATGAGGTAATACTGACTCAATGAGATAATACTGACTCAATGAGGTAATACTGACTCAATGAGATAATACTGACTCAATGAGGTAATACTGACTCAATGAGATAATACTGACTCAATGAGGTAATAATGACTCAATGAGGTAATACTGACTCAATGAGGTAATACTGACTCAATGAGGTAATACTGACTCAATGAGGTAATGCTGACTCAATGAGATAATACTGACTCAATGAGATAATACTGACTCAATGAGGTAATACTGACTCAATGAGATAATACTGACTCAATGAGGTCATACTGACTCAATGAGGTAATACTGACTCAATGAGGTAATACTGACTCAATGAGGTAATACTGGCTCAATGAGGTAATACTGACTCGATGAGGTAATACTGACTCAATGAGATAAATCTGACTCAATGAGGTAATACTGACTCAATGAGGTAATACTGACTCAATGAGGTAATACTGACTCAATGAGGTAATACTGACTCAATGAGGTAATACTGACTCAATGAGATAATACTGACTCAATGAGGTAATACTGACTCAATGAGATAATACTGACTCACTGAGGTAATACTGACTCAATGAGGTAATACTGACTCAATGAGGTAATACTGACTCAATGAGGTAATACTGACTGAATTAGGTTATACTGACTCACTGAGGCTTTACTGTTGTTCACCTGAAGTTAACTATCGTATAGAAATTTCAGCTGCTGTATGAGAGAGTAAAATAAGTTAATTCAATACAGTCTAGTGCTAAATCCCCTCAATATGACAGTGGTGTGTATTTGGCACCTCTATTTCTAATACAAATGGCACTGTGTGTATTAAGCACCTCTAGCTTGTCGTTAATACAAGTGACACAAATACACTAAGTTTATCCCATAATTCCCTTAAGTTCAGTTTTAAGTAACATCTGAGGCCAAATTTTGATATACGAAATTTTACTTTATTTTCCTACGTCTTTTGTCATGGTCTACTTAAAATATGACTTTTTTTTTACGGTATAACTCACACTCACACTTGCCGGTACACAGCCAAGGCCCTTCAGTGTCTCTTCGTCACAACGCACGGTAACTGGGTGTCTTGAGATCCCAGGCAAATTCTGTAAGGGACCTCGGAACAACAGTGCTTTTAGGGCGGACGTAAACAGAACCATAGTGTGTGTGTGTGTGTGTGTGTGTGTGTGTGTGTGTGTGTGTGTGTGTGTGTGTCATTATTCTAATTTTTTTCTTCTTAATATTTACAGATAATGTGTCCTAACAGCTCCTCGGAGGACAGGTTACACTACAACACAGGTATGTACTATATCCTTAATTACTACATTAATAATTGAATTAGTACAACACATCAGTAGTTAAGGTTTTATCTTATTGTAAATTGGTGTACGGGCAGCTTGATGGTGAGGTTAGGTTAGGTTTGGTCTCCACACTGTCCCCTCCCACCTGCTCCCCTCACACTACTCCCCTTCACACTGCTCCCCCTCCACACTGCTCCCCCTCCACACTGCTCCCCTCACACCTGCTCCCCCTCCACTGCTCCCCTCCTACTCCCCTCTTTTTCTCCCTCACTACTCCCCCTCCACACTACTCCCCTCACTCTCCCCCCCCTCCTTCCCCTCCCTGCTCCCCTCCTCTCCCCCCTCCCCCTCCCCTCCTCTTCCCCTCACACTACTTCCCCTCCCCACTACTCCCCCTCACACTACTCCCCCTCACACTGCTCCCCCTCACACTGCTCCCCCTCACACTGCTCCCCCTCACACTATCTTAAGCATTTACAAGACCTAGGGGAAGGATGTTATGACGTCGGGTGAGTCACACTTTCTTGGCCAGTTCTATCTGTTGCCATCGGATAGAGACTACATATATATATATAGGTTGGCAAAGTCGTGTTATTTTATTTATTTTATTTTTATTTATTTTTTTATAATTTTAACTTGTTGGTAAAAAAATTATATTGTTAATGGTTGGTTGGGTGGAGGTGTGGGACAGGGAGATGTTGGTGTGAAGAGTGACAGTAGAGTTGACAGATAGACAGGTAGAGGAGGACTGATAGGTAGAGCAGGACTGATAGATAGGTAGAGGAGGATAGTCAGGTAGAGGAGAACTGATAGACAGGTAGAGCAGGACAGATAGACAGGTAAAGCAGGACTGATAGAGGAGGGCAATTAGACAGGTAGAGCAGGATAGATAGACAGGTAGAGGAGGACTGATAAGACAGGTAAAGCAGGATAGATAGACAGGTATAGAGCAGGACTGATAAACAGGTAAAGCAGGACTGATAGACAGATGGAGCAGGACAATTAGACAGTCAGGACAGATATAGTAACAAGAGAGGGACAGAAGAGCCTATACTAGTAACATCTCTATAAAGCCGAGAACTCATTAACATCAGCACAGAGCCGAGTGGAAACACCAAGCCGATGGAGGAATTTTTATGACGTCATTTCCTGTCCGTCCAAAAGCGGAAAAAGTTCAGGGAAGCCAAAATATAAGACGGACGGAACTATGTGATCACAGAGACGGAGGCTCGCCGACCAGCCCATTTTATTGACAACAGTCGCTGACCTATTTATTTTCTGGGCTTATATTGAGGAGTATAAGAGGGAGGGATTGCGAGAAAAAAAAATATATATCTTTTGTAAGTAAACTCGAACTGTAAAAAAATATATATATATTTTTTTTAAATATCTCTTTCGTAAATAGACTTGAACTGTAAAAAATATCTTGTAAATAAACTTGAACTGTAAAAAATTATATATATATATATCTTTTGTAAATAAACTCAAACTGTAAAAAAAAATCTAAGTATTGTAAACTAAAAGATAGAGAGATATTAATGTACATATACTGGCTATCCCTAAATTTACGCCCCGATGCTTAAGTGTTCTAAAAGCTCCGGAACCGATTCGGAAGTACAAAGGAGGGTATTTAACTCTACTCGAGGATGGAATTCTTGTCCTGTTACATTCCTCATTCCTATAAACAAAAGAATAACGACTGTACTTGAGAGAGAGAATCGGATCTCTTTTTCTAATCACGTCTTTTGAAGTGATATTTACGATTAGTAAGATTGAAAGAGGGATTAAGTAATTAAACACTACTGAAGGCTGAAATTCTTTACTTACTTATACTTTTTATAAACAAAAGCATAACGATTGAACTTCAGTAAGAGAATCCAATCCTTTTTATTATTTTTTTTGTGGGGGCGGGGATGGAGGAGAGGGGGTACTGCTCACTAAGATTGAAAAAGGGATTGAAGCAACTAGAGTCGAAAAACAATCAATCATGTTCTGTTGCGCCCAAAAAAACTAGACCAAAAAAAAAAATAACTAAGCAAAACCGCGTCAGGAAGCGCTCCACCCAGGAAACACAGCATAAGGGAATCACATTACAGGGGGAAGTAGACTGTTGAGTTGTATGGAGTTTTTCAAAGCAGGAAATTCCCATCAGGAGAGAGGAGGAGAAAACACAACATTATTGTCCATGATGGAATATTTTGTATCAGCCTGGGGTGGGAGGGGGCTACCTCAGTGGATCACGTGAAGATTAGCCCCCCCTCCCTAAACGTATTTCACCTGATGATTAAAAACCTAACTCTATCTGGTGGGACAAATTAGGTTAATTGATTAGATTAGGTTAGGTTAATTGATTAGATTAGGTTAAGTTAGGTTAATTGATTAGATTAGGTTAAGTTAGGTTAGATAAGATTAAGTTAGTTTATAGTTTAAATTCCCATTTTTTTTACAAGAGATTAGCTAACTACCCTAACACTAACGGAGAACCATATTAAACATCATTTGAGCCTAACTATGGGATACGATAGCTGTTAATGGGAATAATAGGGATATTTAATTGGTCCATTTAATTGGGAATGAAGTAAAGGCTAATAGGGAACCATCTTATTGCCTTTACCAGTGATTTACTTCTCTTACACTTATTATCTTCTCTACTTTACTTCCTCCTCCTTCTCCTTTCTGTTTACTTTTCTCACTTCCTTCTTCAGGTATAATTATCCTTTGTGTGTGTGTGTGTGTGTGTGTGTACCAGAGACGCACATCAATAGTCAGGTCATGTCCATCAGTTATACATAAAGTATTATTTCACTCCTCAACCTCCAGGTATGTGCCACTGACCCCTTTAACTGAGGGGGGGGGGGCAGGGTAAACAGGGGGAGGGACAGGAGGAGGGGGAAGGAGAGAGGGAAATAGATAGTGAGGGGATGATGAAGAGGGAGGGGAAGATGAGAGGAAAGGAGAAGAGGATGAGGAGAGGGGTGATGGAGGGAGAGAGAGGAGGGGCAGGGGAGATAGATAGGGAGGGGAAGGTGGAGAGAGAGTGAGAGAGGGAGAGGGTGAGAGAGAATGAGAGAGGGAGAATGAGGTTTATATCTTTGGGGGTGGTCATGGCGGCGTCGTCAAGAGTGGGCCGTCATCAGATAAGGACTCTGTACGAGGTTATCTTGGCAAATCATAAACAAGACCGTCTCCCCATGGTACAGGGGCGGCAGTCAGTGTTTGTTTACAGTGGTGCTCAGACGTATAATGTTCACAAAATTACCACGGACGCGATCAGTAAACCATGTTATTTTTTATTTTTATTTTTTTAGGCGACGCTTACGATTTAAACCTTATCTAAACTAACCTAACCTAACCTAATCAAAGTTAATAATTACTTAGGAGATTTTAGTTAAGTTAGATGGGGTGTTTGGACGGTTCGTGTCGTCTTCTTGAAGGATATAGTTTAGTACTGTTCGAGGTAATTTTTCTGACATTGTACATCTGTGTTTGTCGTTATGTTGATAAAGATCACGAGGTGAGAGAGAAGATGATGAGTAAAGATGGATTGTGTATCGTCTGGCTACAGCTGTATTCTAAATAGATCTCACTAACTAATTACTATATAGCAATTAAGCCACAGAAGATATATGTCTGTTTACACCAATTTGTTACAGTCAAATGAAATAATTAAAAAAAATCGCTGGTTTATATTTGACCTTACATTCTATTACACCCTATTGACAATAGCACACCTGAAAATGCAGTTAATATCACCGGGTGAACCATATTACAATTTGATTCTGTAACTCTTTTTTCGTATCGTTTGTGAGGCAATTAAGAAACAAAAAAAGACATCGTTAGGCGAGCTGTTGGACATGTTAAATTGCCGGTTATAGGTCGAGCGGCTCTACATACTGCAGGCTGGAATGTAAACACAAACGGTGACGTCATTTATTTTGTAAACACGACGCGACCGGGACCATATTTGTCATTACTCAGACCAACACCAATGGCCGGATATTATTCCTGGATTGGCTGCGATATTGCCATGTACTATTAGCCTGGATTATCTGCAATGTAGGGATTTTAGTCGATTATCCGGTGCTGTAATGTGTTATACAGTGGTTTTATGTGTTATACAGTGTTATGTTGTGTTCTGCAGTTTTGTGTTAGGTTGTGTAAGTGTTATGCAGTTTTATGTGTTACGTTGTGTTATGTTATATATTATGCAGTGTTATGTGTTATACAGTGTTATGTGTTATATAATGGTTATGTGCTATGTCGTGTTATGTGTTATGCAGTGCTAATTATGTGTTTAGTTAATAATTATTGTGTCGTGTGATATTTTCTTGTTGCTTAACTCCTCTTTACTGTATGATTCTCTACGTCAAACATTCTCCCTATTCCTCCATACACCATATTCCTCCATACCTCCAATTCACTCCCCTTTATACATTCCTTCATGTAAACAAATTCCTCCACCTTACACATTCCTCCATGCACCACCACCACTACCATCACCACCACCATCACCACCACCAAATCAACACAGCCAGGACCACCTCCCCTTCCCTCGCCTCGCTCGCCCGCTGTCTGAAACCTACAATTATTAAGTAAGATTAATGGAGGCGAAGATAATTACTCGCCTTGGGGGATGTGACCATTTTCCCGCCCTCAGCTAATGTCTTTAATCTAAGGTTTATATCGCACGACCATACCCAGGAGGAGGAGGAAGGGGAAGAGGAAGAGGAAGGAGAAGAGGAAGGGGAGGAGGAAGAAGGGATTGGTTGGGTTCACATCTGGGGGAAAGGTTTTCTGGGGTACAGCCAAGAGATAGCTTCCGGGGTACAGGTAATTGATAGCTTCCGGGTACAGGTAAGAGATAGCTTCCGGGGTACAGGTAATTGATAGCTTCCCTGGGTACAGGTAATTGATAGCTTCCAGAATTTTAGGTGAAGATGGCTTCAAGAATTTACAGGTAATTGATAGCTTCGGGTACAGGTAAGAGATATTGAATTTGGAATGAGAGATAGCTTCAGGTGCAGGTAAGAGATGGCTTCGGGTGCAGGTGATTGATGGCTTCCGGGGTACAGGTAATTGATAGCTTCCGGGGTACAGGTAATTGATAGCTTCCGGGGTACAGGTAAGAGATAGCTTCCGGGTACAGGTAAATGGATAGCTTTTGGGGTACAGGTAATTAATAGCTTCCCGGTAGAGGTAAGAAATGGCTTCCGGGGTACAGGTAATTGATAGCTTCCGGGTACAGGTAATTGATAGCTTCCGGGTGGAGGAGGAGGAGGAAGAAGGCGAAGGAGGAGAAGAGAAGGAGGTGGATGACGAAAAGGAAGAAGAAATTATGATAGGTAAGAGGTAACCTATATACTGTATGTAAATTCGCCAAACTCCCATCAATCGCCAAAATACCTCCACCAAACTCGCCAAACTCCCATCAATCGCCAAAATACCTCCACCAAGCTCGCCAAACTCCCATCAATCGCCAAAATACATCCACCAAACTCGCCAAACTCCCATCAATCGCCAAAATACCTCCACCAAACTCGCCAAACTCCCATCAATCGCTAAAACACCTCCACCAAACTCGCCAAACTCCCATCAATCGCCAAAATACCTCCACCAAAGTCGCCAAAATTATTAGCGTTGGTTATGACACGAGGCAGAAGAGACGTGTGCAAAGTGTTGAGTGAGATGGTCATTCGTTATGTAGGTGACGCTTAAGGTAATGCTATACCTTCCTTTCCATCTTCCTTTCCATTTTCTTTCCATGTCCCTTCCTGTCTCATTTTCCATCTCCCTTTCCATCTCCCTTTCCATCTTTCTTTCCATCTCCCTTCCTGTCTCCCTTTCCATCTCCCTATCTTCCTCCCCCCCTTCCTTTCGATCTCCCCATTTCCCTTTCCATCTCCCTTCCCACCCCTTCCTTCCCACTTTCCATCCCTTTTTCCTTCCCACCTTCCTTCTCTAATGACTCGGCGGAACGAAAACAAGGGCAAATGTAGAAACCCATCCCCTGAGGCAGGATACAATGTGATAATCTGGAAGGGTTGATAAATGGGAAAGAGGCGGAAAGGCTGTGATGACAGTATGGGTGACCGAGAGGGTAGAGAAGGAAAGAGGGAAGGAAGGAAGGAAGGAAGGAAGGAAGGAAGGGGGTTGGCAGGTTGAATTATGGCACAAGGAGGGAATGGAAGGGTGTGTGTGTGTATGTGTGTGTGTTATAATGACACAGGAGGAATGGAAGGGTGTGTGTGTGTGTGTGTGTGTGTGTGTGTGTGTGTGTGTGTGTGTGTGTGTGTGTGTGTGTGTGTGTGTGTGTGTGTGTGTGTGTGTGTGTGTGTGTGTGTGTGTGTGTGTGTGTGTGTGTGTGTGTGTGTGTGTGTGTGACAAAGGGTCGATGGATAATGGCTTAAGGACGATGGAACAGGAAGTTTTTAGAGGTATTGAGTGATATGTTAAGGGTGATGGAACAGCAAAGTGTAATGGATCATGGAACAGAAAAGTACTGTAATGGATCATGGAACAGCAAAATCTAATTGACGGGAATAACAGCAACAGCAAAACGCAATGTGTGTGGAAACAGGGAAAAAAAAACATACAATTTAGGGAGGTTGTTGATTTAAGGACGATGGACCAGGAAAACCTAATTAGTATTGATAAAAGGGAGGAGGAGATGGCGGAGGAGGAGGAGGAAGAGCTATGGGAGGGGGAAGAGCTATGGGAGGAGGAAGGAGAGGAGATGGGGAAGAGCTATGGCAGGGAAAGAAGATGTATAGAGGAGGAGGAGAGCAGGGAGGAAGAGCTATGGAGGGGGAAGGAGGAGAGAGCTATGGGAGGGGGAAGGAGGAGATGGGGGAAGAGCTATGGCAGGAAGAAGATGTATGGGAGGAGAAAGAGCTATGGGAGGGGGAGAAGAGCTATGGGAGGAGGAAGGCTATGGGGGAGGAGAAGAGCTATGGGAGGGGGAAGAGCTATAGGAGGGGGAAGAGGAGAGGAGATGGGGGAAGAGCTATGGTAGGAAGAAGATCTATAGGAGGAGGAAGAGCTATGGGAGGGGGAAGAGCTATGGGAGGAGGAAAAGCTATGGGAGGAGGAAGAGCTATGGGAGGAGGAAGGAGAGGAGATGGGGAAGAGCTATGGTAGGAAGAAGATCTATAGGAGGAGGAAGAGCTATGGGAGGGGAAAGAGCTATGGGAGGGGAAAGAGCTATGGGAGGGGAAAGAGCTATGGGAGGAAGAAGGAGAGGAGATGGGGAAGAGCTATGGGAGGAGGAGATGGAAGAGTAAGAAGAAGAGGAGGATACGGAGGAAGAAGTATAGGAGATGTAAGCAGAAGAAGAGGAGGAGATGTAGGGAGAGGAAGAGGAGGAGAAGAGGAAGAGGGAGCAGCAATAACGAAGATGAGTTTATGTCCACAAGAGGGTGGAAATGGACAGAGGGGTGATAAATGACAATTGGTGATGATGGAATGGTAAAGGGAAGAGAGGAGAGTAGAATAGTGACCAGTGTAGGGTGATGATGAAGGGAAGTGGCAACAGAACGATTAATAAATATTGATTGTGGTGATGGTGGTGGTGGTGGTGGTGGTGGTGGTGATGATGATGATGATGGTGGTGGTGGTGGTAATGGTGGTAATGGCGGTTATGGTGTGGTGGTGATAAGGATGATGATAGTGATGATGATGGCAAATGTGGGTTATTTTTTTACATCTTCCCATTATGCTCCTTCATGATCTGGTTCAGAGAGCGTGTATGTAAAACCTTCGTAAAAAAAAACCCTCATATATTATGCTCCCTCATGACTACTCATTAGCGATATGGACCACTAGACTGTACACATCAGGTATGA
This sequence comes from Homarus americanus, assembly GCF_018991925.1. Lineage (NCBI taxonomy): Eukaryota > Metazoa > Arthropoda > Malacostraca > Decapoda > Nephropidae > Homarus > Homarus americanus. The sequence goes on along the minus strand of NW_024716097.1, from coordinate 1,057,994 downwards.
CTTAAAATTAACGATGTATTTTCTGCTTAAACAGGTATTAATGGTATGTAAACTCAGGTCGGTGATGAAATGCAAACATCTTAACATCTTCAGTAAGCGGGGGTAAATTAAGTCTCTTGAAAAATGGCGCTTGTTTCTTGGTGTTACTGTGAAGGGTGGTGACAATGTTGATGGTGTTACTACGAACGTTTATTATGATGACCATGTTGATGATGTTACTGCGAACGTTTATTATGGTGACTATGTTGAGAGTGTTACTACGAACGTTTAATATGGTGACCATGTTGATAATGTTAATATGAGCGTTTATTTTGATGACAGTGATAGTAATGGATGTACCAAATTTATAACTCTTGGTAATAATAATAATAATAATAATAATAATAATAATAATAATAATAATAATAATAATAATAATAATAATAATGGATTGTGACGTTAATAGTAAGGATATTTAATCAAACAATAATAGTAATGGGAAGAGATATAATACCCTTATACCATTACCATAGTGAGGTCTCTACCATCTACCATTACCATAGTGAGGTCTCTACCATCTACCATTACCATAGTGAGGTCTCTACCATCTACCATTACCATAGTGAGGTGTCTACCATCTACCCTTACCATAGTGAGGTCTCTACCATCTACCATTACCATAGTGAGGTGTCTACCATCTACCATTACCATAGTGAGGTGTCTACCATCTACCATTACCATAGTGAGGTCTCTACCATCTACCATTACCATAGTGAGGTCATCTACCATCTACCATTACCATAGTGAGGTGAGGTCTACCATCTACCATTACCATAGTGAGGTGTCTACCATCTACCATTACCATAGTGAGGTCTCTACCATCTACCATTACCATAGTGAGGTCTCTACCATCTACCATTACCATAGTGAGGTGTCTACCATCTACCATTACCATAGTGAGGTGTACCATCATCTACCATTACCATAGTGAGGTCTCTACCATCTACCATTACCATAGTGAGGTCTCTACCATCTACCATTACCATAGTGAGGTCTCTACCATCTACCATTACCATAGTGAGGTCTCTACCATCTACCATTACCATAGTGAGATGTCTACCATCTACCATTACCATAGTGAGGTCTCTACCATCTACCATTACCATAGTGAGATGTCTACCATCTACCATTACCATAGTGAGGTGTCTACCATCTACCATTACCATAGTGAGATGTCTACCATCTACCATTACCATAGTGAGGTCTCTACCATCTACCATTACCATAGTGAGGTCTCTACCATCTACCATTACCATAGTGAGATGTCTACCCCAGAGTCCATCAAAGCTGTCATTGAGTTTTCTGGGATCAAATGAACTTTCAATTCACTGCATTAATAGCAAAACGCCGGAGGATAATTGAGTTTGTGCAGGGATTCTGATGAGGGTTGGTAGTGGTAGTGGTGGTTGGTGGTAGTAGTGGTGATTGTGGTGGTAGTGGTTTTGATCGTAGTAGTGGTTTTGATCAGTGTTGTGGTGGTAGAGTTGATTGTGGTAGTAGTGGTGGTGATTGTGGTAGTCGTAGTAGTGATGATTGTGGTAGATTCTAGGCATTGTGGTGATTATGGTGGTGGTGGTGGTGGTGTTATCGTGAATAAATTGGATAGTCTCCCTGAATCTGGGATACCGGGTAAACTCCCTATAGCTTTGCAAATATGATGAATAGTCTCCCTGCCTCCTAGGAGATAGTGAGTAATCTCCCTGCCTCCTTGAATATAGGGAATGATCTTCTTTCTACTGTAAACTCCCTGATTAGGGACTGACGGATAATCTCCCTTCCTCCCTGAATGTAGTAGATAAGCTCTCTACCTCCCTGACTGTAACGGATAATCACCCTGCCTCCCTGAATGTAGCAGATAATCTCCCTGCCTCCCTGAATGTAGCAGATAATCTCCCTGCCTCCCTGAATGTAGCAGACAATCTCCCTGCCTCCCTGAATGTAGCAGATAATCACCCTGCCTCCCTGAATGTAGCAGATAATCACCCTACCTCCCTGAATGTAGTAGATAATCTCCTTGCCTCCCTGAATGTAGCAGATAATCACCCTACCTCCCTGAATGTAGGAAGTATGTTCCCGGCCTCCCTGATAATACCAGTTAATCTCCCTTCCTCTTATTAGCCCCCCTGGGTACATATGCAAGATGGCCGCAGTCTCGGTACCATGTTGACATCGGTGTCTTTTGGAGTTCGCTTAGGGAACGCGTTCACAAGTTACCACGAGCGAGCGACCGAGACGGCGTGTTATGTAAAACCAGAGAGAGAGAGAGACTGATGATAGTATGTGTGATTTTGACTGCATGTGTGATTGTGTTATTTTTACAATCACGAGTGTGTGAGGGGTAGTGTGTGTGGGGGGTTAGTATGTGTGTGTGTGGAAGAGTGTGGGGTGCGTGTGCTGGTTACCTTGGTAGATTATTGACGAACTATCTTCCGGTATTTGCGTCTCCTCCTTTGAAAATCTAGACAACAGCTAACGCATCTTGTGTGTGTGTGTGTGAGAGTCCACCTTTCCACAGTCGGGAGTTGGTCAAGTGGCAGGTGGGGTATTCACATATTCACTGACCGGGGGTTTGTGGTGGGTGGGTTAGATCAGCTACCACAAGGGTGTTCCATTATTTTGGGCACGAGGCGTCCACCACCTCACATCTGGCTCTTCACACATATCCCAGACAGGTGGGAGAACATCCTACACACGGAGAGAGAAAAAAAAAATACTAGTCTGAAAATGCATATGTTTTTGGGCTCCCTCACAGGTGCAGAGAGGCAAGGTGTTGGCAACTGAAAACTCGTATATTTTTCTTGCCCTCTGCCACAGATATTGATGTTCTTGGCTTTGTAGCGGTTGCCCGCCTGCCTGGGTCGGTGTTTATTTTATTTTATGAGTCGAGGTTGTGACTAAACCATGAAAATATACCTTTGTGGATTCTGAATAATATTTAGCAACTGCGACAATGAAAATGAACTTGGATATTTTTTTTATGCCACTGATTCTTACACCGTGAAAACTTTAAACGCCCACAACAAACCTGAAAGCTGTTGGTCCTCTTCATAAACACACACAAAAGGAAGAGGATAGCATGTAGAGATGATAGTGGTCTTAATAACTCAGGCAGAATATTGTGCACATTGTTATTTCAGTGTTATTCCTCCCCATGTGAGCTTACAGTCTTTTATGGGTTAACCGTTTATATAAATAGTTATTCTGTTTTAGTCACCGTTATAATGGTATATTGTTTTCCTGTGAGTATCTGCACTATAATTGTTATTGTTGTATTAAGGAGGTAATCTTACAGTATTCACGTATTCATTAGGCGGCATTTTAGCTGTCGTTCACTCTCTGGCAGTAGGAATTAACCTTTCTTACGTGTACCTCAGCGACATCCCATTCCTTATGAGCAGCGTCCAAAAACCCCAAACATTGACAATACATATCCAGTCTAGGCTTAAAATTGACCCGACAATTACTCACACACAACTTCCCAAGGGTCTCATGTAGTGGTGTTTGGGTTGGTGTCAGTCTCAACCTTATTCACGATGTCTCTCTTGGGTGTCCTTACGGTGCTTGTCTGACCTGAGGCTGTGAGTGACCCGTAAATAAACAGCTTCCTCGGGTTTACTAAAGGTACTAACTAAATCTAGGGTTGGTGTTGGCTATATATTTATTTACAGACGAGGTATTATAGGGTACTGTAGTGATTGTATTTAGGTGAAGAAAAAATACGTTCGTCAATGTATATCCAGAAATACTGACTAAAATACATATACTTATACGTATCTTCATTCATACAGATCTCCAGCATTCCTCCAACACTTCAATATTCGTCTCATCAATCTATATCCTAAAACAGACTAATATATTCTTTTAGCATTCTAACACTCCTTCAACAGTCCTCCAACACTCTTCCACCACTCTTAACACTCCTCCAATAGTCCTCCAACACTTATAGCTTTCTAACATACTTCCAACAGTCCTCCAACACTTTAACAGTCCCCCAGCAGTCCTACAACACTCCAGTACTCGATTCCTCCATTGTATTACCACACTCAACAAACCCTAATGTAATTCTGGGGGTAAAAGTAAGCGTTAAATTCCTGGGCGTCGACACAGCAAAAACTCTCTAGGCTAACTATTTTTTTTTCTTTTCTTCTTTTACAGACCGCGACCCCAACATTCTTGTCTTCAGAAATACCAGAAGAAAATAATACGACTCCCCCAAAAAAGAAAAGGAAAAACAAGAAATAAAATGAAATCTACATGTCTTCTGGTTCGTCTATTGGAGAAGGCAACACGTCCATCAAGGAGAAGGAGGATGAGAGGTAGGGGAAGAAGTGTAGGGGGAGGTGAGTGGGGGTATGGGAAAAGGGGGAGTAGGAGAGTAAGGGGGAGGGGAAGGAAGGGGGTAGGTGGAGGGATGGGGAAGGAGAAGGAGGGTGGAGGTGGAGGGATGGGGAAAGGAGAGGAGGGGGTAGGGGTGGAGGGATGGGGAGGGAGAGAGGGGGTAGGGGGTGGAGGAGGGGGAAGGGAGAAGGGGTGAAAGGGATGGATGGAGGGATAGGGGGTAAACGGGAAGACCGAAATGAGATAAAGGAGGAGGGAAAATAAGGGAATAAAGGGGGAAGGAAGTAGTTGGAAGGGATAGGGAGCAAGGGGATGGGAGGTAAGGGGAGAATTGAAAATAGTATCCCCCCCTCACCCTCACCACCCCCCCTCACCTGTTATACCTCTTAATTACAGGTGTAAAATAACACATCAACAGCAACAACATTAGCAGGTAACCCAAACGCATTTTCTCTTCCTCTATATATTATTTTCTTTCCTACACCCTCCGTTTATCTCTCGCTCTTTTTTAATCACTTTCCTTATTTCCCTTTTCGTTTTTTCTATACTTTACCTCTTTCTCGTTTTTTTGTCTTTCTTTCTATTTTATCATCTTTTTTCTCTCACTCTTTTCTTCCCATCCTGTCCTTTTTCCTTTCCTCCCTTTCCCCTTTTTTTGTCCTTCTTTCCTACATTCCTTCCCACACTATATCTCCTATTCCCTCTTTCCCTTCTTTATTTCTCCCTCCCTTTTTCTCTCCTTTTTGGTTTATCTCCTTCCTCTTCCACCACTCTTCCCTTCACCTCCATCTTCTCTCCCTTCCTTCTCCCCTTACCTTCATTACTCATCCCTCCCCTTCTCTCCCCCCTTCCCCCCCTCCCCTTACTTCAAGTTTCCGCATGTCTTCCCTCCAGCTCTCTGTCCTCCCTTCCCCTTGGGCTCTCCCCTCGGCCCTGTACTCGATCAGCCCCTCTGCTTTCCCCTCCTTTCCCTTCAGTTCTCCCCTCTTTCAGTCTCCCCCTCCTCTTGGTCCTCCTTTCCTCTCTCCCCTCGGCCCATCCCTCCCCTCGGCCCATCCCTCTCCTCGGCCCATCCCTCTCCACGGCCCTCCCCTCTCTTCGGCCTTCGACTCCCCTCGCCCACGTTACTTAAAGAGGAACCAGGAAAATGTCTAAAGCAAAGACAGAAAATAATTCAACATGAACTGACTGTCAAGATAATTCGTTATTATTATTATTATTATTATTCTTATTACTATTATTATTATTATTATTATTATTATTATTATTATTATTCTTATTACTATTATTATTATTATTATTATTATTATTATTATTCTTATTACTATTATTATTATTATTATTATTATTATTATTATTATTATTATTATTATTATTATTATTATTATTATTATTATTATTATTATTATTATTATTGTGGATAAGGTAGAAGAATATATAGAAAACGGTAAATAAAAATATAGATTTGCACCCCCTTGAAATTCTAAAGCGAATATGGGAAGCATATCATCACTACACAAATGCACCACCAAATGACGTCATAATCGGAAACCATTCAACCAATCAGAGGCTAGAACATTTATGGGGTAACCAGCGACCCATGATGTTACTCTTATCAAGTCGAGGGGATCATGGGATAGAACAATTGTTTAAATATGAACACAATCCTTCATTCATTCAACCATTTTCTTTTTTCGTTGGGTTGCGGTCGGTGGCTAAACTATTATTATTATAAGGTTATTCATTCGCTTACCGCACTGTTCGTCAATGGGTGTGGATGTGGATGGTGTGCGTGGATGTGAAGGTATTGATGCGGAAGTGGATGAAGGTGTTGATGTGCTCATTCACTCATGTACTGCACTGTCTGTCAATGGGTGTGGATGTGGGTGAAGTTGTGGATACATGAAATGTGGGGGAAAATACGAATGTGTGGTTTCAAATGTGGATACGAATGTCGAGTGAAGATGTGGATATAAAGATGTAAATGTGGATGTGTGGATGGACATGTGTATAAGAATGTTTTGAGGAACACTGATAAATTCTGCATCAAATATTGTGTTGTTTTACAGGGTGAGAAGTCATTACCCAGCCAAGAATTAATAAGGAACAGCTAAAAGGAGATTAGCAGCAACTGGAGACATCTCTGTGCTGCCTTATATTGGCACCAAGGACTGAGGGAGTCCCATGCCCACGACGCACCAAGAAGAGGTTAAGGTAAATAAAAGTTTACCATTTTAGATTCTTAACTGTTTAACGTAATGTTGCAGTGCGTTGCTGTTTTCACATCTGCTCATCCAAAATTTAAAGTTAATTAATGCTTAGTTTGGTATATTATTAAAACTGAATTGATAATCAGTATTGCAGGTCCACAAACCACAGATTTGTGATTTGTTGACCCGTGAGCCTTGTTTGTGTCAGGGGAGGATACTTAGATGTTCTCTGCCTGCTGTAATGTACTAACACCTGCCCCGCCAGTGCTGGAAACGTATAACGGTGCCATACTTCAGGTTCTGAGACACACAAAGGCTTAGTACAGTAAAATGTTCAGCTTTAGGGTCCAGTTCTACTAACACACATTTACAGGGTAGGTAGTATTTTTATGTCATTTCACCTCAAGATGCAAAGAAGACAAAATGATGAAACATTAAGGAAGGAGGAAGAAAAAGGACCACTTCCACTTCACACACACAAGGTAAAATGTTTATTTTTTGTTTATATAACAGAAGGTTGAGGCATTGTGTTCACTTAATAACGTGGTCCTGAACAGTTAAACGAGTCAATCACCTTCATAGTTTTCACCTTAAGTCTCACGTAAATTCACAGTCCATCAAAATATCAAGATAAAGCTGTTCCAAGACTTCTATTAAGTGGATCACTGTTACCAATCTCTCAGTGAATTTTGGTTATTATGTGTGAGAGGGTGAGAACTTCAGAGTGTTATCGTTTTGGGTGGTGGAATTTGGTAACACTATTCCTAGTTACTTAATTACCGTATGTTTCAGTTCCAACCTATATAATACATAATGTAGTACCGTCAGGAATATTTACCCGAGGAATTTACACTACATTTACGCTGCACGATCAGATTTTCTCTAGGAATTTCTACAGACTTTTAACAATTAGTCTACCTGATGTCACGAACCATACAGTCATCAGGTAGATCAGATAACAGTGATACACCTCCGTACATTACCCCCGTCACTCCCAGGACTCGTTGCTCTCAGCTCGATAAAAAAAAAAACATCAAACGTCAGCCAGAAAAAATCCCTAAGTGTCATCACCAAACTGAAGCGATTAGGGGAGAGAAAACCCAAGTGTATTACTGTTGCTGTAAACTGTTGAAGTACATTTAGACGTGAGAGTTTTGGCTCCATTATAAAACTCAGATAGAAGTCTTTTAAGTGATCTGGTCAGGGAAACGTCATGACAAATGGAAATCTGATCTGTGTGGGGACCTGTATACGTGAAGAGGTGTACGTAGTTTTATCTATGTGTAATTCGTAATAAATGTTAATGTCAATGTGTGGGTTTTGGTATTGTACTCATGGATCCTTATATGTGCACATGTGTCGGTATATAAGGATGAGGATGTAGGTAAGGTTAAGGATAAATACGAGGGTGTGGATGCTTAAGAGGATGAGGGTGAAACTATAGATGTGGATGAGTGTGGATTAGACAGAATGAGGATATGGATGATATGAAAGTGGATGGAGATGTAGATATAATAATTAGATGAGGATTTGACCGAGGGAATGAATAAGTATGAACGCGGGTGAGTAGGACATGGATGAGTGTGGATGAGAGTTAAACGGGCTCCCCTCATCCTTGTTTTCATACACCTGTGACTCGCTACCTTGTGACTGACTAATATTTATTCATCTCTGAGTATTTCATCCTTTTATAGGCAGGAGTGGTATTATCTGTTCCCTCTCTCGCCCTCAACCCCTCTCCTTTTCCCTCTCTCCCCTCTCTCTCTCTCATTTTCTTCCTCTCTCTCCTTTTCTCTCTCTCCCCTCTCTCACTATCAACCTCACCCTCTCTCCCCTCTCTCACTGTTATTCTCTCCCTCTCTCACTCATTCTTTCCCTCTCCCATTGTCACCCTCTTTCTCTCTCCCTCTCTTCCATCTCCCTCAAATCTCTTTTTAGACTTTACCATCACTCACTCACCTCTTCCTCCCTCTCTCTCTCCTCTCTCACTTCTTCCTTTCTCGCTTTACCTTCTCTCTCCCTTCCATCAACCATTCACCTCCTTTATTCACCTTCCGTTTTCTTATCTACTGAAGGTAACAAAAAATGAGGTTAAATTCGATACTGAAGAGGAGATGAAAGAAGAATGAAAATAATGGTTGATAAGTGAGAGGGGAGAAAGAGAACAAGAGAGAGAGAAAGAGAGAGAGAGAGAGAGAGATAAACAACAGTAAGGTCTCCAGAGAATAGATTTACCCCGTCAGTGCCTTTACCGTGAAAACAAGCGTCAACATGGGCGAACACTAGCGCCTGGCGTACACCCTCAGTCTACACTATACTCACAGTGTAGATAATATTGGACGAACGATTTCTCACCTGTCTGCAGTGACGTAACATGGATGGATTATGGATTGGGGAGTGAAGTGACAGTAGGGTGGATTAGGGATTGGGTTGGGAAATGACACAACATGGATGGATTGGGGAGTGAAGTGACAGTAGGGTGGATTAGGGATTGGGTTGGGAAATGACACAACATGGATGGTATATGGATTGGGTTAGGGAATGATGTAACACAATAAAGTGGATTAGGGATTAGAATAGGGAATGATCTAACCCAATAGGATGGATTGTGGATTGAGGAGGGAGATAAGAAAGTAGGTGTGGATTAGGTATAAGGGATTGGTCCAGCACGATTGGTTGGATTCACCTGAGCCTGATTATGTTTTATAAAACGACAAATAAAATATTCCAGAAAGTGAATTGATAAAAAGGTACAATTATTCTTACATGCATATTAATTTTATTATATTTTTTGACGTTTCTATCTGATTCTCTTATCATTCTCAAATTGATGAATCGTGTTAATGTAATTGTTCTTAATGTTAATGTTGTGTGATAGCTTCCGTTTACCTGTTGCAATCACTGATGAAGATCCGGTAGAGTCAGTCTTCAAGTTTCCATGGAAGTATCATAAATAAATGTTTGTGGGTTAAGTTTTTAAACCCGAATGGTCTTTCCTAGTGCACAAATAGTAATGATATCACCCTAATTAACGCTATGAGCTGTGGGCGTTAATAAAGGATGAAGCTGAGGTGTAGCGAGCTTCGTTAAGCACACGTGAGACGTGGGAGGGGGGGGGAGACTGGAGAGAACTGACTGTAGGACCAAGGCAGTGCCAGGGGCCGGGTCCTTACCAGGGCAGAAGGCTAGAGGTCAGATATTAGAGGTCATCTGATAGGCAAGAAGATTAATTAACATACATCACTCGTTCATAGTTTAATTACTGTGGGTGTATCAATTATATAAAGATAATGTATGTAGCCCATATTTATATAAGTATTACTGTCTGTTAGACGGGGGTTAATAGTAACAAGTGTTTATTCACTAATGATTGAAATAATAAAAGTTTAACTGAAAAAAAAATATTAATAAACGATTTAAAAGCCAAAAAAAAAATAATTGGAAAATATTCTTGGTTAGGATTGATTTTAAGAGAGATACTGTATAGGAAAATAAAGGGATTATTCCTATATAATATAATTTAAAACAGCTGGGGATATTCTCAAGTAATAATTGCTCTATTTATAATACCAAAACTTCTCGTGGGAGGAAAATGAACTTGTTCTTTTGTTCTCCGGGTGTATAAGGTGATAATAATATACTGTACCATCCTCCTGGCTCTTGTGTGTGTAATGTAGACACTTATCAACCCCCGGGCTCTTATTATTGTGAAGCCTCTGAACCTTAATCATTGTGTAGTGTTTCTGTGTCGTGAAATTTATGTAACTATGTATCTGTACTTGTGTTTGTACCTGGCGTTGTACTAGTTGTATCTGTAATTATCCTCGTACCTGTAGCTTGACATCATAGCATAATATCTGACCTCATTAATGAATATCAGAGTCACTAATTACATTCCGAAACACATCCAATACAAGACCAAAAATTTACTGAAACTACTACCTTTTATAACGACTACGAACTATTACGGATAAAGAGGTTCTATGGGTGTGTGTGTGTGTGTGTGTGTGTGTGTGTGTGTGTGTGTGTGTGTGTGTGTTTGTTTAATTTACCGTTTTCTTCCTGGTGTTTTATTCCGGGGGTGAACTGAGACATTTACATAATCCGGACGTTCCCTTTCCACCGCCCTCCCTTGATGCCTGTGTTTTTATACCCTAGGGGCGTGATCAACCTTCCCTTGTCTGTATGCGCGACTAATGTCAAACTTTAGTGATTTCTGTCAGTTTCTTTCTTTTCGTAATTTTTCTGTTTTTTCTCTCTGTTGGTCTCATTGTCCTTTTGTTTTTCTTTCTCTTTTTTATCTTGTATTCTCTTTTCTTTGTTTGTTTGTCTCTTCTTGTCTATCTGTTTCTCTCTGTCGTCTCCTATACACTCTCTTTCACCTAATCTAATCACAGTTTTACCTTTTACGTGGTTATTTATTTAAGTCATGTGGTCATTTAAAGTTGGTATATATTTTAAGATTCACAAACCAAATATAACTCATTAATTATATTTATTTCTTATTATATTTAGTTTTTGTACTTATTTCTTATTTTTGTACATTTCCTTGTGGTTCTGTCTCTTATCGTCATCATCTATTTCTCTTCCTTTCTTTTTTAGACATCCTTCTTTAATCTATTTTAATTTCTTTATTTATTTCTTTGTGATTTTTTTTATGAAGTTCTATTTCCCTGACCATTTTTTCTTCAATTCAATGTTTTTTTTCTTTTTGTGATTCATTCAATTTTAATCTGGTAACTTTTTTTCTTCCTGTATGTTTACCTCCATTCTTTAATATTACAGTATTCATTTGGTTTCGTTTGATTCCTCGTCTATTTCCAATTCTTCACGTCCTTCCTCCAACAAAATCGAATGTATTATCTTGGGTTTTATTTCATATTGTAACTCGGCCATTTTTTTAAACATTTGGGTTACTAGTACAGAGTATCCTCAAAGCGCCCTCCGAGCCTTAATCCATTTTTTAAAACCAAACATACCTGATTTGGTTCGGGTTACTATTTAATAATCTGACGATGGATATTGGAAGACTTTTCCCAAATGTTCCAACTACAGGCATCCCCCGGGTTACGGAAGAAATGTTAACCGGATTTCCTTAACGCTGGACCATATTGAGGATTTCCGTAATGCTGGATCAATTTTCCCATTGACTCCCATTATATAATTGGAGATGCATTCCCAAGGAAATATTTTCAGCAAAAATATGTAATACAAGCACACACATAAATGAAAATAAAAGTTTTTAAACACATACCCCTGTACATTGATTGCTTCATGATGTAGCATGATAAAATTGCACACAACACTTGAATTTAACTCATAACAAATGATGTTGAGTGCTGTGTGAGGTAGTGAGGTGAGGTTGTGTGTAATTCCTTTCTGGGATCTTTTAGCACCACTGCTTCCACTTGAACTTGATGGGCCTCTTTCCTCTCATCTTGAATAAGAGTACACAGCAAGAGTCCTGAACACTGACCCAAAACTGAACAAGCTGGGGTTGAGTCTATTTTCATCTACCTTATATTCCGTTTTATTTAATTTATATAAAGGAAAGTAATTCGGTACATAACCAAATTTTCTTTTGGGGGGGAAACTAAAATAAAACACCCAGTATAAGAAAAGTAGGATTTAATTTAAGAATTAGTTAATAACATTTACAAAGACAGTTACAAAGACTAGATTATCCATACTGAGTGTCCTTAACTCTATCAGTACATATACATTTACACATAAATACAGTATCATACATTAATTGTTTTTTTATTTCTCCATATAGAATCTATTTTCCGGGTGTGAGGGTTTGGGAGGATGGGAAAAAAAGGGGGGGGGTTTGATCACCTATGTTTAGTGTTTTGATCGGCAGAGCTCAGTATATTATATCAGGGTTGTGTTGTGGGTCTGGAAATGAAACACACTTATAGCACAGAGATGGGAGTGAGAGAGAATGGGTGGAAATGAAGTGACAGAAGAACAAGAAAAAGAAAAGAAAAAAAAACGAAGAAAAAGAATAAGATCAAATACTTTCTCTTACAACTTAGCTCATCAAATAATTGTTAATCGAATAATTTTTAAACTTAGCCGATTAAATGCTTATTAAATCGTATCTTTCTTCACCTTAGCCGATTAAATGCTTATTAAATCGTATCTTTCTTCACCGTATCCGATTAAATGCTTATTAAATCGGATCGTTCTTCAAATTATCCGATTAAATTCTCGTTAAATCGGCATTGAATGATTTAGAAATGACTTCGATTCCTGAAAGATTAAATTTTGACTAAGTACCTGGAAAGAACTTTGGTCAAACCCATATAATGATAATTTGAAACTTATTTAATTAATAAAGCTTTTTTCTTCAAAGATGAGATGAGCTGTTGATTTAAGCACCATATTGTACAGTTATGTGAAGAGACCAGTACATCTAAGAAGAATAAAAAGAAGGAAGAGGGAAAATATGATAAAAAGAAGAGACAAACAAAGAAAAGAGACAAAGAATATAAAAGAGGACACTTGAGCAAAGAAGAAGAAAGAGGAAGGAGAATAAGATAAAAGGGTAACGGAAAGTAAAAAGGAAAAACAAGAAAAAGGAGAGAAGGAATAAAAAAACAAAATATGAAAGAAGATGATGAAAGGAAAACGAAAATGGAAAATATGTGAGAAGAGAGATAAAAGACAAGACATGCAAAAAGAAGAAGAAGGAGAAGAAGAAGAAGGTGTTTCAAGATACAGTATATACATATTATCAAAACAAAAGAACATATACGATAAATGTCATGTATTACTGAGCTTTAACTAATATGTGTGAGGGACTTTCTATCTCCATTAATTTCTAGTTGAAACTTGTCGTAACATCTTTGGCTTGTGACATTATAGATTGGAATAGGAATAACGAAATAATGAATAACAGAAAATGACATATAAATACATATATAAAAGTAGAAAAAGTATATAAAAGAAAATGACGTACATATTTATACTCTCTCGTATATAACCCTGCTTTAATTTTGCTGTCTCTTATATAACCTTGCTTTAATTTGAACTCTCTCGTATATAACCCTGCTATAATTTTATTGTCATTAAATAATATACATATAAAAACAAAAGAAGATTGTAAGTCGGAGGTGAAGAGAGAGAGAATAAAAGATATATATTTAAGAGAACCGAAGTTACCTTACGTGTAATGTTATTTACAGTGTAATGAAGAAGCTTAGGAGAATGATGTCCTTAACACTACAAGGAGTAACATAAACTATACATAGTTTAGGTGACTGACTATAAGGGCAGCTCTGACGCCCTCTACAATGATCGCTGGTTAAATAGGCCCCAGGTAGAAATAGGCCCTAACCTAACCTAACCTAACCTTATTATAAGGTTAAGTTAGGATAAATTAGGTTTGGGTAAGGTACAGTATGTAAAGTTATGTTAAGGTTGGGTAGGGTAGGTTAAGTTAGGTTAGGTTAAACTAGATAATGATAATTTAGATTAGTTTTAGGTTAGGTTAGGTTAGGTTGGGGTCTATTACAAGTGGAGCCTGCGTTCACCTGTAATCACTGCACTAATACTACAAAAAAAAAGAAACATAACATTCCCACTGCAAAAACTCTACTGCCTGGATACTCAAATATTCGTTAATCTTCAAGACGTTAATTGGATCTATGAGAAAACCTTCAGTTACACCAGACTCTGAGTAACAAAAACTGTCACCTTCTCTGTGTTGTTGCTGAAGTGATGAGAAACAAAAAAAGAAGTTCTCACACATACAAATAACATCAAAAACAAAGAAAATTATGAATATTTGAGGATCTTGGCTTACAACTGTAATATAAACGCGATCAACATGACCATCAGTGCAGAATTATGCAACATTGACCAATTGTTGTAATAATGAGCTGGAAAATTCCTAGTGTAATAAAATAAATGATATTGATAATTATTTTAGCGTGTAAAAAATATATATATACTTCTTATATTGGAGCAATTTAATAATTTCTTTATCATTAGTTTTTTGTTCTTGACTCTTATATATATAAACAAAATTCACCTTTTTTTGAATCTCACCCATGATACTACGTGAGACAGCCGACACTGAGAAATACACTTGTTTAAACCATTCAGTCGTTATATTGTTTAGGAGTTTTATTTATTCCACGTGGACATTATTAAGACAGCTAGAGTTTTTATTTCACCGAAGAAACATTAGGGAAATAATCTTTGTGTGGGAGGTCGTCCTGGGAATTAAATGCTCAGCGTTGAGTCGTTTTTTAAGATTCTGAGGACCAGTTCTTGGGGCTGCGAGATCAGGAGTTGGGTTATGTATTACGGGTTCTGGAGTGTAGTTCTAAGCCTATAGATTCTAGGACCAAGAGGTGGTACTGTATTAGTATCCGAGACGCACACACACACACACACACACACACACACACACACACACACACACACACACACACACACACACACACACACATTGATGGGATTCGACCAGTCTTCCAAACACCTGAGGTAAACAATGTCTTGTTGTCTTCTTATCGATGATCAAACTTGAATTTTTGGAAATTTTTTGTAATATTAAAGACAAATTTTGAACACGAATTGACAATTTTAAGCGTTTCGTTGTGTTTTCTTTAAGGATTAACACACCTGTAGCTTCTGCCACCTGTGTTATATGGAGCACCTGTGGAATATTAAATGATCTCTAGATAAATGGTATAGATTTTTATAAGGAATTTTGAAGTGGTTTTATTTCATTATTGAGTGATAATATTAGCGCACTTAGTACAGGTATATGTATTATGCAGGGCTCTCTCAGGCAACCTCCAGTATCAAATATACATAGACCAACCAGCTGTAGCTCATTTATTTTTGCTTAATACATTACACGAAAAATTACACAATGTGTAATGTATACTGAATTAATAATGGGCACCACAATCATCATTTTTTCACTTATTTTATCAAATGGATGGAAATATAGTGTTTTTTTTTCTAACTAAAAAAAACTAACTGGAAATTCTATACCAGATATTGTTCATTTCAACAAAGGTTCCCTTCTTTATGTTCATGATACCGATGCATCAGAAAAAAAATCTGGAAGCTGTAAAGTCTACCAAAGGGAGGAAATGAAACCTTGTGTTGTTCACCTGTTCACTTAACCTCGTACTCAGAAGCGTCCACATATTATAGTAAACAATGGAGTGGTGTTGGCAGTTGTTGTGATCCTGGACAGATAAGATGATTGTCCCTATACTTGAGGCTTTATACTAACATTAATTAACTTGGTAGTGGAGTTGTATTAAAGACGATGGTACCTATGTGTGTGTGTGTTGCCATTTGATGCTACGCTACCACAGCTACATTAACCTGCTGAAGGGACATTTAACTTAGGTGTCCATTTGATGCTGTCACCTGGGACATTAACCTGCAGAGGGACATTTAACTGAGGTGTCCGTTTGATGCTGTCACCTGGGACCCTGCAGAGGGACATTTAACTGAGGTGTCCACTTCTCTCACCTGAGACCTCAGCCTCGTAGATGAGCAGGCATCATCTGTGTTACGTTTGATATGTCCTATCTTGATAACTTTCACCTCTTCTCAGTATTTCTCAACAGTATTTACATGATGAATCTCACAAGTATCACAAAGATTAGTGAGCTGGAGACGGACCCTCACTATACACTATAACTGGATGACTTAGAGTTTATCTTTTGATATTTAGTAGTTGATTGTTTTTCTTCCTAGCTGAAAATATAAACCTTTGCCTGGTGCAGCTTCATGTCCTGAATTATACAACATGTTAGGTCGACCTGCTGTACGCTTCTTCGTATTATAAATAAAGTTTTTATGACTTGAGAAATAAAATATTTGTGTAAGCAAAGATCTTAGTGCACAGCTTCGTAATCTTATGCTCTAGTGGCGTAATATTTCTTCTTCAGAGTTCTCACGAGGTGGTAGGATGGTGGGTGGTGGTAGGGGCTGTTTGTTCTGCTTTATTCACTTAATAAAAAGATCAGTATTCATAATGTCCTCTGTTGTTGATATTTTTTTCACTGAAACTTTTAAGAGATTGAGTAACAGAATTTGATGAAAGTTTCCGCCGCAGCTCATTAAAAAGAAGTTCTCCCATGGGTGACTTGGGGCAGTGTCGACGTTCCAACAATTATCTGTCTATCTTGCCTCAGTGGCCGGAGTGGAGGTGACACCAACTCCACACAGTTCCTTCAGGTGTCTGATTGGCTGTCATAGTCTGAGTGCGGAGGGTCGAGGGAGGTGTGGAGGGTCACTGTCACGTTCCTGTTGACACTGACGGCTGGATAGAGGAGACCATCCATATCAGTGAAAGCAACATCCCCCTGGTGGTGAAGAAGAGAATCAGTCAGGGAGTTGTTTATATTGTTCTCATTCATCACTGAGTTTAATTTTATTTTTAGTGTGATCCTTTTTGGCAAGTTTATCTATCTATGAAATTGTTATATATTTACTGCGGTGATATAATAATATTTAGCCACACGAAAATATATGATATTGAGTCCGATTCGTAGAAGGACTCGTAGGACTGTAGGCCTCATAGAAGGATACATTACCTGTTGTTCATCGTTGACGTAGAAGGCCAGAGTGCCGTGGTTGAGGTCGAGGAGGACGCCCACGGTAGAGCCTATGCCCACCCCGCCCTCACACCTCCCATGGTGGGCGGCACCGTGAAGGAACCACGACCTCTGGTGATCTATGTACATGGCCCACCCGTGAACGTCGTTACCTGAAGGTGGAAGGGCAGTCAGTCACATGGAGGTGCAAGAGGGGTGGAGGTTCTTAGCTGGAGGTACAGGAGGGTGGAGGTTCTTAGCTGGAGGTACAGGAGGGTGGAGGCCCTTAGCTGGAGGTACAGGAGGGTGGAGGCCCTTAGCTGGAGGTACAGGTACAGAAGGGAAAATAATAAACACACTCTGGGCGTCTGTACTTACCTTCTCTCGCAGTATTATCTGTCCTTGTAATGGATTGAATCTCCACAAAGATTAATCTTCATCTGGAAATTCTCTCACCAGCAGCCAGAACTATGATTTTAACTAATATACGACGAGTTTAATCTCCTGGAGTGGGACTGAAAATGAATTATGTGTTGTGGAGGCTTTCTCTCTCTCTCTCTCTCTCTCTCTCTCTCTCTCTCGATGAAACTCACAATCAATCTCGCTACCATTTTGTATCTGTGATCCTTTTGGCTGCGATAGTGTCGTAATAAATCATAGCGCTTGTGTTGTGATTTAGGGAACTGACTTATTGAACCATGTAACAGAAGAACCTGATAGTACTCACCCAACATTCCTTCCTTATCTACATTTATTCTGGCCACGCCGAACACCACGTCGGCGTTGGCATCGTAGGAGTCGACGGTGAACTGCCAGTAGTGGCGCCCTCTGGAGAACCCGACTGAGGCGAGGGCGACACGGTGCTGGTAGCTCTCACAGGTGACACCTGCCCCGTCTCCCACCAGGCGACACTCAGGGTGCGAGAGTGCGTGGTCCAGCGAAAACCACGCCGCTAGAGGGGAAGGGGTGGGGGGGGGTGATGTTATGGTAATGACGTCATGTAAACAATAGCATTTACATTAATATATATCGAACAAAACATTATACCGATTAATTGTAGCGAAATGTTGAATTATAATGATTTATTGTGAAATATATGTAGCTGTAGAGAGGGATATAGTCATGGTACCGTCCGTCAGTCCGTCCACACGCCCGTCTGTATTGTAAACAAATGGTGTCCGCACAATACCTTAATCTCTATTGATCATATCACCGTCAATCTTTATATTCAAGTTCTTTACAAACAGTTGATGAAGCCTATTGATTCTGGCCTCAGTCGGGGGGATCAAACATTTCACTGATGGATCTGAATTTGTAGTGTTATTGTTTTAGTTTAGCTTTCGGTTATGACAAAGTTTAATATGTTAAAGCTTGCTGTCAACTGTAGGTATTGTTCTGTGTGTGTGTGTGTGTGTGTGTGTGTGTGTGTGTGAGTAAATTTGTGCTTACATGTGTTAACTTGTATGTATATGTTATAAGTGTGAGTTCGTGTGAGTACCTGTACCTGCTTATGTAATTGTTAGTGTGTGCGTGTGTTTAGAGTATCTGTGTGCGTGAATGTGTGTTTGCGTGCAAGAGCTTTAATAGGCCTTTCATTGTGTCTGAATGTCTGCTGTTTGCGTGCGAGAGCTATAGTAGGCTTTTGTGTGTATTTGAGTGTGTGTTTGCTTGCATGAGTTATAGTAAGCCCTTGAGTGTATCTGAGTGTGTGTTTGCGTGCAGGGGTTGTAGTAGGCATTTGAGTGTACCTGAGTGTGTGTTTGCTTGCGTGAGCTGTAGTAGGCCCTTGCGTGAGTGTGTCTCAATGTGTGTTTGCGTGCAAGAGCTGGATTAGGCCTTTGAGTGTGTCTGAGAGTGTGTTTGCTTGCGTGAACTGTAGTAGGCCCTTGAGTGTGTATGAATGTGTGTTTGCATGCACGAGTTTTTGTAGGAATTTGAGTGTGTCTTGAGTGTATGTTTGCGTAAGGTGTAATACTCACTGGCGGAGGTCCTGATAGCGACGGAGGTAGAGAACGGTGAGACTCCTGAAATGTTGTAGGCTCTCACTCGTAGGTGGTAGACGGTGTTGAAGTGAAGGCCTTCCACCGTGCACAGTGTCTCCGGCCCGCGGTGCACCTCCTGTATGGATCATGTGCACGGATGTATGGCACCTTACTTCGACTCTCTCTCTCTCTCTCTCTCATCTATACAATTTCACATGCTGCATCCTTAATCCTACTTACAGCCTCACTAATCATACTTACAGCCTCACTAATCATACTTACAGCCTCACTAATCATACTTACAGCCTCACTAATCATACTCATAACCTCACACTGCATTACCAATCATACTCAAAATATCAGTCAATAGATTTCAACTTATATCAAATATCTAAATTCTCTCTACACGTGAAAATATTCCTTTATAGTAATGAGGAAAGGTTTTGACGTAAGATTTTGATGGAAGATTTTGACGTAAGATTTTGATGAAAGATTTTGACGTAAGATTTTGATGAAAGATTTTGACGTAAGATTTTGATGAAAGATTTTGACGTAAGATTTTGATGAAAGATTTTGACGTAAGATTTTGATGAAAGATTTTGACGTAAGATTTTGATGAAAGATTTTGACGTAAGATTTTGATGAAAGATTTTGACGTAAGATTATTTTTGTGAGAAATTGTGGATTGTCTGTCTGTCTGTCTGTCTGTTTGTCTTACCTTAAACTCCCCATCACCATCGTCGATCTCCAGTATGTACCCAGCTACCCTAGAGGTGGGGTGAGGCGTCCAGGTAGCTGTGACGCTGTTGTTCTCACCTACACACTCCTCCGCTAGGAATTCAGGGGTGCCCGGGGCTGTACAGAGGAACACAAACATAGGGGCAGCGTCATATAGGTGTTTTATAGGAGGAGTTTTCTTGATATGGTATACAAAGAGGTGTTGTATATGGTGAATTAGTCTCCTAAATACATTGGGTTTATATACACACATACATACTTATATACACACATATATATATAGTATACACACACACACACACACACACACACACACACACACTCAAAATCTCTCACACTCAAAATCTCTCACACTCAAAAACCATCCAACACTGACAGCAACTGACTGACAGAACACAGGTGAAAAATAAATAAATAAATACAAGGGAACAATATCATGGCGCCACCTAGTAGTTATTTATATTACGTAAAGAAGAATAGAACAAAATTGGGAAGAGTTTAAGGTAAAGTACGTAAAAAAATATGTAAAATTTGAGAAATAGAATAAAGGATAATGTAAAAAAAATAGAAATATGGGATAAAGGATAATGTAAAAAAGAGAAATGTGGAATGAAGGATAATGTAAAAAAGAGAAATGTGGAATGAAATATAATGTAAAAAATTAGAAATGTGGAATGAAGGATAATGTAAAAAATTAGAAATGTGGAATGAAGGATAATGTAAAAAAATAGAAATGTGGAATGAAGGATAATGTAAAAAAATAGAAATGTAGAATGAAGGACATTGTAAAAAAGATAGAAATATGGAATAAATGGTGTGTGAATATTAAATAAATAACATAGATACAGTGAATGGTGTATCCGTAAAAAAATGAATAAACCGACTGAATGGTTATGTCAACAAAAATGTATTGACAGACAGAAACAAGTTTAATATAGAGAATAAATCCATCATTCATATATCAACTCCAGTCATTTTATATATATATTTATTTTTATATGTAACTTTTCTACATATGTTGTGAGCCAATTTGCTTTGTGTGGAAATCTGATACACTGACACTCCAGCGAGCAAACTTTTGTATGTGTGTGTGTGTGTGTGTGTGTGTGTGTGTGTGTGTGTGTGTGTGTGTGTGTGTTGGGGGTGTAGATTCCAGATGCTGTGTACACGTGTTCATCTGTTTTGTTTTGATTTTTTGTGTTTTGTTTGGGAGATCACATCTGTTTGTTGTTAGCAGGTGTTATAAAGTTTTCTGACCCACTCTATAAAGACTTTAGTTTGTTTACATTTGAATTGAATTGAATTGAAACAGTTTATTTAGCCAGAAAAATACAAACGCAGGTGTTGTTAGCAGGTGTTTAGCTGTCTTCTCTCTGACTCGCTCCGTAATAACACCTGCTTATATCTGTTCAATTTCTATCAGGTGTGGTGTGATTTCTATAGTTGTCATATCCTGGCAGATGTCGCTGTTACAAGTTTCGTTTTCTACCAAGTTTCGTTTTCTACCAGATTTCGTTTTCTGTGCAGTCCTGTTTGATACCAGGTTTTGATTTCTACCAGATTTCGTTTTCTGTGAGGTTCCGTTTTCTATCCGGGGTCGTTTTCTAGCAGGTGGACGGGTGCCAGCCGGGGTCACAGCTGTCGTGTTCAGCTGTGCCACCAGTGATTGTCGTTCTCACAGCTACACATCAAAATAAAGTGACGGATCCATCAGCTGGTTGGCCCGGGTGGCGTAACGATGATTGGATGGAAGTAATTCACTCGTATTGATGGTGTTGTTGTGCACATTACCGTACACACAGCGATGATGAAGTGGTGCACATGATTTGATGTACACCTGGTGATGATGGAGTGGTAAACATGATTTGATGTACACAGGAGAGACATAGGATTTTATGTACACAGGCATGATGAAATAGTACACACGATTTTATGTATTGTAGTGGTATACATAGGGTTTTATGTACACAGTCATGATCAAGTAGCACACATGACTTGATGTACACACGGTGATTAGGAAAGGGTACACATTTAAGCTTTAACTTCCTGGCGACACCTCAAGTTTAGCTGCTTAATTACTCCTCAAGTTTTAGCTGCTTAATTACTCCTCAAGTTTTAGCTGCTTAATTACTCCTCAAGTTTAGCTGCTTAATTACTCCTCAAGTTTTAGCTGCTGAATTACTCCTCAAGTTTTAGTCAATGTCAAGTGATGTCGATAATCATTTATGAAATATATTGATGCAAAATTATGTTATACTGATGATAGTTCTTAAGCGATAAGAAGATAAAGACTAAATTGATGATATTCCTATACTGTGTCATGTGAATATTGATACCAAGGAACGTTAATGGGTAATGGTTATTAACTGAGATGGGTGGGGCGCCCTGAGTCGATCCAGTTGCAGAATAGGCACCGTACTTTACAGCTGGGAAGTGGTAGGTGGTGGAGTGCAGTGCTGCCGTCCACACTGTCTCTTTGCAAACCGAAGGCTGAGTTTTCATGGTGGTATATCCGCTCTGCCCCTGATGAGCCGTCAGACCGATAAGACCACTTGGCGACTCAGCACAAAACAAATGACGATCGTAAACATAATTAAATGAAACTATGAGAAACACCACAGTAAACGCGGAGGGTAATAATGTGTGATAAATGTGGGAGTAAAACACGGCGCGAGGGGTCGTTAATATGGTGTGTAATGATACATGGTGTGGAAGCTAGGACCAGGTCACACACACACACACACACCAGGCGGAAGATGGTTATTGGGGAGACGCGCAGACTCTTCTTCACGGTGAATGTGTTAAGGAGTGTGGATGGGGGGTAAAATATGTATGTACTGTGGAGAGGAGGTGGCCAGGTGTGGTGGTATGGTGATGTAGTGCGGTGGTGATGTGGTGGTATGTTGATGTAATGTGGGATGGTGTGGTGGTGGTGACAGTGTGGTGGTATGGTGGTGTAGTGTGGCGGTGTATGTGATATGTTGAAGTATTGTGGTGTGATAATGCAGTGGTGGTGGTTATGTGGTGTGGGAATGTAGTGTAATGTAATAAGGATGGTGTGGTGGTGGTGTGGTGTAGTGGGATGGTATGGTGTAGTAGCAGTGGTGATGTAATATAGTGATTAATATACCATTGCGTATAGTGTGAATATATTACAAGAGTACCCCTAACTGGTATTACGAATCGATATAGTGTAACAGCGTATAGTGAATAATTACGATATATAATGTATACTGCATATATGTCGTAGTCAGTATAGTGAATGGAATGAGGTTTAAATTGTGTATATACTCGTAAAGTTAAAACTACAACTTAATTTCACAACAAGTGTACTGATAAAAGAATGAATCAGCGAAATTGAGCTTTGGAGAAGAATATTTTTGAGTCGTGGTTTTGATGGAAATTTAATAATGGTAGAAATTATTTGTGATATAACTTAATAATGATAGTAATTATTTGTGATGTAACTTAATAAGGATAGTAATTATATGCGAAGAAACTTAACACTGCTGTGAATTATATAAGATAGTAAGTTAATAATTATATAAACCCTATACCAAAAGAAGAGCTTAAATTGTTATAAAAGTGATATAGGAATACAGTAGGACATATACAGGAAATATACACCTGTTGTTAGTTACCCATTATATAGAAACAACAGTATGTAGGGTATATAAAAAGTATTATATATCAAGTGTAAAATATATAAAATTGGAAATATTTAAAATTCACTTATAGATGTTTTTTGCACATCTAGATTTTAAGATTAAAAAACAAAATAGCACACTAGCACAATTATCCATGCAAAATAGACGTACACATGCTATTATAAATTACGAAATAATCAATAATTATATAACTATAGGAGTATTGTAAGGATAATAAACAAAAACAGCAAAAACGAAAAAATAAATAAAATGAAAATAAGTAAATAAACAAACGAAAAAAATTACTAAGAAAAAAAATCATTATCTGGACTCGAACGAAAAAATATTGAATAAGCCAAAAATAATAAGTGGCAACATGTAATAATAGTTAAGAGGCGTTGAATACCTGCTGGCCTCCGCTCCTCTCCGTCAAGACAAGCTGTTGGGGGGGGTGACCAAAACACGTCAATAAAATGCTATATATATTTGAGTGTGTTTTAACGCTTAGTTTATATCACAAAGCTATATATTTTTCCTTATACATCACTAGTTCACTGTGTTTGTCTGTGAATATTGTCATTGTAAGATTTAATTCATTCTGAAATAAGAAATTGCTGATGGCAGATTAATTATGATAATAGTTTGATAAATTGTTTGTTGTCCGGGGTTTGCTTTTGATAAATTTATGGTTGAACGTAGACCATATGATATTAAACAAGGTACTAGGATGAGTCAGTTTATTGCTAGTGGTGATATTAGAAAGTGTCTTTATTGTTAAGAGGCGACGTACTGTAGATATGAATGTTACAACCATTTAAGGAGTTCCCCAAGGCTAAGTGAAGGTCCACTCACGTTTCATCTGGACAAAGTTAAAGGTGTTGAGAGCTCTGAGGACAGTTTTGTGTTCCACGTCGAGGTCGATGTACGGGCTGAGACGTGTCGACGATGAGGCCAGCTCCTTGTCCCAGGTGAGGTCGAGGTCACTCACTCGACCGATCAGTTGTGGACCCATCTGGAGGTCGACAGGGGTAGGAACTGATTAGGTCGATTGATATGATTATACATTATATATACTCGTATTTTAGGACATGGAAACATTATATAAATACATGACACTAGGAAATCTTTCCCTACAACCATCATACATCGCATGTATAGTACCCCTCTGTCCCGCCTCCACCTTACATGAAAAAAATCACTCTGGTCCCTGTCTGCGTGAGTTAGGCAGCACGTAACATCACCCCCCCACCCCCCCCCCACACACCCGGCACCTAATCCCCATCACAAGTCTATACAATTTTTCTCACAATATCCGAGGCAGATTTAAGATACGGATTCCCCAAAGGACCGCACTTTAAATTCTCCTTCTCGTTATTGGATGACTTTAAGAGTACGGATTCTCAAAGGCTCGTAAGTTAGATTTTTCTTCTCGTGGATGGGAAGTTTTCAGATATGGTATAGAATCATTCAAGAGCCTTAGAAATAGCCTTGGGTCTTATAGTTATTAATGTACTTTAAGAATTAGTCCTGAGTCTTAGAATTAGTCCAGGGTCTTAGCATTAATCCTGGGTCTTGGAATTAGTCCTGGGTCTTAGAATTAGTTCAGGGTCTTAGAATTAGTCAATGGTCTCAGAATTAACCTCGGGTCTTAGAATTAGTCCAGGGTCTTAGAAATAGTCCATGGTCACAGAATTAGTCCAGGGTCTTACCTGCATGAAGGCCGCTGGGTCGATCTCTTTGATAGCCTCGATACAGAACTGGACGAGGGCTGTGGTCTGATGCAGGCGACGTGTGCACCCCGCGGCCTGGTCCCTGTAGGAGGAAGACGAGGAGAACACGTCATAAATCTGAGTACAGTACTAGGTAGAGTACACCTCATCTACCTGGTATTTATCTGAGAACTAGAATGATTCCTGAAGTCTACCCAAAGAAAGACACATACGCGTACAGAAACAACACAAACGTACAGAAACACACACACAAGTACAGAAACACACACACACACACACACACACACACACACACACACACTAAAACAAACATCACCACCACCACTCACGCAACACCTCACCAAATATAGAACTTGGTGAACCCAAACTCCAGCCCTGAGCCACCACAGACGTGCGCCACACAGAAAACAGGAATACCCAAACAAGCCTTCAACAAGGGTGAGTGAGCACCTACCTGTATATTTTAGTAGTGGCTTCCCGTTCTGCTGCAAGCTGGGCCAAGAGCCTCGTCCTTGCCTCCGTCACCGCCTCCATCAGCTCGGCACATTGACGTTCTACCTCCGCTGCTAGAGTGTCACAGTGACTCTATGGTGGAGGAGAGAGAGAGGAGCCACTGTGTTTGTTTACGTCAAGAAGGAGGGATTACCTAACCTAACCTAACCTAACCTAACCTAACCTAACCTAACCTAACCTTCTACGTTCTCAGTATTATCAATGTTTTTTTTTACCTTATGAGTATTATAATAAAGTTCAAGGGATAGAGGAACTGATTGTGTTAACTATACATTGAGAGTATGATAAAGTAAATAAGATGTCTATATTAGTATGATGTTATACCTGTCCATCTGAGGTTTTAAATGCACAAGAAACTACCATAGTGATATACTGTGATATACTTAATAGTAAGGAGGTTGAAGAGGTGGAGACATTAGTATGCTGATATGATTGCCTTTATTAAGAGTATGTTAGGGAGGTTAAAGGGGTGGATAGCACGGGTATGTTGATATATTTAGGGTGGCGGGGAGCATCATTAATGTAGTGATATAACTGTGTACGTTAATAGAGTGTGTGGAGAATTGTCAGGTTTAGTATATTGATGTACGTGTGTCTACCAGGGTGAAATAAAACCCCGAGGTAGTGTAATATATCAGTAAGCTAAACTGATTATACCTGTCAATATATCAAGAGTCTGTCAAAAGACCTTCAAGGAGTGGGAAAATTATACAGATATACTTGGTATGTTGATATACTTGGCGGTGGGAAGCTTAGGGAAGTGAGAGAATAAGTATACTGCTATATCTCCCTGTGGGTTGAAGTTATATATTATGTAACATATATAACTGAGGAGCTGTAAGACTGACAAAACACTGTGATCATCCACTGTCTGAATCCTTAATGATCTCCCTCCTGAAGTGTCCGACTCCTGTGTCCAAACTCTTCAGGAATTCAATCAGTACCGGAGGAGTTCGGGTTCCTGACAGCGAGAGAGAAACTTAGTTTTTGTTGATTCGCCTTAAATATTGTCATCTTTAATAGTTGTTACTGTTGTTTAGTCAGTCTGTTTTATCCTCTCCCGGCTGAGGTGACGAGGTGAGAGGAATTATAATACTCGTATAACAGATAACAGACAGACACACACCTTCAGTCTCTGGCAGAAGGGATTTACCTACGTCAGGATGGAAGCCAATGTTTTTAGTTGAAGGATTTGATCGATCATCATCACCTCAAGAACACACCCCATCTGGCCTTACAGTCACCCATATTGATCACAAAATAAAAATATTTACCCGGAAACTCAACCGAAGCAGTTTGACCTTAGTCGGTGCTACTTCAGAGGTCAACAAATAAGAAACGAAGGTCATTTACAGCAAAGTGAGCCCTCAGCTTCTATATTGACCCACCTCAGATGCTCATGTCCGTCCCTCCCCTCCTTGTGGGGTCTCAAGTGGGGTCCTTACCCTTTGAAACAGTCTCTTATACCGCGGACCAACTCAACCGTACAGGCCTCCTTGTGTATGGCCACCGCTCCCTGGAGAACAAGCCCTTACATACGGTTCCTTCAGGTATTCTCCACATAAGGGTATCCCATACTCTTGGCATTATAACAGGGTCCTCGCCACCGGGGAACACCTTAAAGTGATTACAAGTTGGTGTTTTTAACTACTGTGAACTGCAGTATACTTATGGATGGATCAATTATCTCCTGTAGATACTAATAATGAAATAATAGAGAGGATAATTATGGATAACCTCTCCAAAACACCTATTATAACAAGCACAGTTATGGAAAACTTGCCTTCTTAAACACGAAAAACAAATGTAAACACCGACTATATCTTAACTGATGTCTGCATTGTTTACTTACATTGACTCTATCCTGAAAAGTCTTGAGGTTGGTGATGTGGGTGTGGGCGGACTTGGCTCGGCCTGACAGCTGCTGTAGTGACTCTGATAACTCCGCCTGTGGGTGAGAAAAAAATAAAAACCTTCGTTAGTATAACTTAACACATCAAGGAATCAAAGTGTCATGATCTCTCTCTCTCTCTCTCTCTCTCTCTCTCTCTCTCTCTCTCTCTCTCTCTCTCTCTCTCGTTATGTAATACTAGTGGTGGAATAGTTTATTTAACAAGCGTATTTAAGTGATCATTACCGGGATATATGTGACCATTGTTAAAAATGAAGTGTTGCCAAACTGCTGTGTCAGATATTCAAACTCTTTTAAAATGCACACACACACACACACACACACACACACCTACTCCATTTCATAACGTTGTGTAAATCTGTATTCACCCTACCATTGACGGGGGGGGGGGGTCGGAAATTGTACATTAATTCATGCAGATTGACTGAACCGCGCAATTAAACCGTAGATGTAAAATGCACGTTTTTCCTGGTCCATTGTGGGTTTTATCAGAGCCGTACAGAAATTATTCACTTTTACATACTATACTTTTATCATAGTCAGAGGTGTATATTATTCATTCACTTTTACAATACTTTTAATAGAGCCAGAGATGTATTTTATTCACTTTCACTTATAGAGCCGTAATAGAGCCATAGATGTATATTAGTCATTCACTTATACTTTTAATAGAGCGATGAATGTATATTAATCACTTTCATGTACCATTCGTGAATTTAATTTTTTAAGGAGTGAATTTTATTGCTATAAATAGGTAACTGGACAGTGATTAATTAAAAAAAAATACATTTCAGGTTTAATGATGTTTTTGCTCCTAATTGTATTTGGATTTGACCTTTAATCCCCCTTCACATTAGAGCTAAAATATTTGGTGTATTTTTATTATTAGTTATTTTTATTTTATTTTATTTTTTATTTTTTTATTTTTTTCCTTCATTTGTTTATTTTATTTTCCTTCATTTGTTTACTTTTATTTTCCTTCATTTGTTTAATTTTATTAGACTCTAACCCAACCCAACCTGACCTGACCTGACCTGACCTGACCTGACCTGACCTTACCTGACCTAACCTAACCTGGCTGATGGCATAGACTGTAACCCAAAACCAGATTACAGGAGAATAATTTAACTGGTAATGGCAGAGCAGAGATTGTACAGATTACCAGTATGCAAATGAGCCTGGGGGTCATTCACGGTGACAAACTGTTAACTGTGCTCCGTTTCAAGGTCGTGTTTTGTGTTTGACTGTTAACTGTATGGGTTTTTTTGAGGAGGCATTGATTGTTAACTGCGGTTGTGTTTTGGTGGGTTGACTGTTAACTGATATTCTTTTAGGGGTTGACTGTTAACTGAGGTTTTTTCCGTCGTACTGTTAACTGAGATTGTGACAGACTGTAAACTGGGGTCAATTTTTGGATCGATTTGCCATTTGACTGTCAATATTAGGATCGTTTACATTAATAGACTGTTAACTGAGGTCGAGTTTTATCCTTGACTGTTAACCTCTGTCATTTTGGATTCGAATTCCGTGGTAGACTGTTAAATAAAGTCAAATTTGCGGTCAATTTTCCTCTTGATGACTGCTAACTATAAGGCCAATTTTGTGTGGTTATATTCTGTAACTAACTCTCTCTCTCTCTCTCTCTCTCTCTCTCTCTCTCTCTCTCTCTCTCTCTCTCTCTCTCTCTCTCTCTCTCTCTCTCTCTCTCTCTCTCTCTCTCTCTCTCTCTCTCTCTCTCTCTCTCTCGGTACATGAAAATCACATTACTGGCGCCGGTAATGTTGTCTCCCTTTTTTTCTCTCTCCTTTCCTCTACATGAAAGCAGCAACCCGCCCACTCCCACCTCTCCCACTCTCAAACATTTACCAGTTAACCCCGCCGCTTTAGCCACGTAAGTCTGATGTCACTTATCGTATCCAAGCTGAGGTAGATTATATTAAAGCTTGATATGTGGATAGAGGATCAATCAAGTTGTCTTTTTTGTGGATTTAGAATAATTCAAGTTTTGTATATGGAGTGACGTCTGTAAGTTTAGGTTGGATAAAGTTGATTTTTGTGGATGAGGGATAAATTAAGTTTATTTTTGTGGATATTGATTAAATGATGCTTATTTTTGTGTGGGTATAGGATAAATAAAGCTTTTTGTGGATATTTGTGGTGGATTTATATTTTTTCTTGGCACCCAGGCGGAAATAAATTAATAGAGCTTGTTTTTGTGGATGGAAAGGAAGTAAAGCTTATTTTTAGGTGGATAGTGGATAAATTAAGTTTATTTTTAGGTGAATATTGGATAAATTAAGCTTATTTTTCGTGGATATATATATATGAACGAGCTGTACTTTTTATGGGAAGCTGTTCAGGTATCGCATCCAAGCTGAGATAGAATCAAGAAAAGCTTATTTTGTGTTTTTTTTTAACCAAATGTGAGTACTGTATTATAGTAAGCTAGGGGTTAGGATAGGACTTAGGCCTAATAGGAATGGACCTAATAGGACTATTGGCCGAATAGGATTACTCTCTATTAAGATTAGGAAACTATTTGGCCAAGAATTACCGACAGACAACCAAAGACACATCCACCTAGAAATAGAAAACGGAGACACAACCCACAACAGAGAACAACAGGGGTAACTATGTCATCCGGAGTGCCTCACTAAATTACACACTAAACGCTCCATAATTCCTCCCATCATAAAGGAATGAGGGTCAGGAGGGGTGGGGGGGGGTATGAAGGGGGTGTGGCGGAGTGGGGGGTTGTGTAGGGAGGGAGGTGGTGGTGGAGTCAGGGATGTGGATGGGTGTGAGATGTGAAAGGAGTGGAGACAGGGAGTGGGGATGTTTGGGAAAGGGGAAGGAGGTGGGGGAGGGGAAGAGTGGGGGCGTGAAGAAGGGGTGGAGTGGGTGAGTGTGTATGGAAGGGAAGGAGAGGGGGTAGACCGTAATATAATTATACATCGAGGATTTACAAGTACAATTGTGAAATAATCAAATATAATAAGCCTAGTTAAGTTGGGAATTCGGAGGCCATCAGGCGAGTGCAATTTCTGCCTCCTGCCGGACTCTGCTATAATCACCGAAGATTAATTATGCTGATTAAGGTTGATGGAAAGTGTAATTACCTGCAATTCGGCCAGTTATGCCGCCGCCAACGCTAACAATCATGCCTGATTAATGTTAAAAGAGGCGCATGTTTTATATTAGAGAGGAGGACGAGGTGGAGGAGAGAGAGAGAGAGAGAGAGAGAGAGAGAGAGAGAGAGAGAGAGAGAGAGAGATACAAACTGACACACAGACAAAACACACACACACACACACACACACACACACACACACACACACACACACACACACACACACACACACACTTACACACACACACACACACACACACACTAATTACAAGGTTTCTATCAACAGCCTGATGCCCAAGGTAGTTTCCTGCCGTGATTATCATACCGAATTATTCTCCCGTTAGTAATTCAGCTGAAATTATCCTGCCTCGATTATTTTGTGTCCCGACGAGTTTCTGTCTGAATTATTTTACCGATTATTTTGCCTTCACGTTTTCTGTGTCAGTTCCCCTGCCTAGAATTATTTGCCCGATAATCCTGATTTGGTGTGTGTGTGTGTGTGTGTGTGTGTGTGTGTGTGTGTGTGTGTGTGTGTGTGTGTGTGTGTGTCGATTATCATGCCCTAAATTATCATATCTGTTGAGCCTGAAAATTTTTATAATCTTGTTTGGATTATATTGACTGGAATAATTTGGTGGTGTGATTTATATTGTCCTTAGTTATAGTGCCGATAATTTTGTTCTTGTATAATTATCATTTCGTGTATCTAGGCCTTAGTAATGCAGCCAATTATTTAGGTCTCATTCACCAAACCGATTATCCAACTAGAATAATCTTGCTACAGTTATCGGTTTTTCAGCATCGATTATTTGCCCGTAAATGGTGTACTTAAATCATTCTGTCATATCTTATCATTCCGATTATCTTATGAATTATGTCACACTCACCTATCGTAAGCCTAACTTAAAAACCTAACCTAACATTAATCTAATCTAATCTAACGTAACAAACTTAACCTAATTATCCCACATTAACCTAACCTAACATAAACTTGACCTAACCTAACCTAAACTTAACCTAACCTAACCCACATTAACCTAACCTAAATTAACCAAACATTAATCTAACTCAACCCAACATTAACCTAACCTATCCTAAGCTAACCTAATCGATCTGATGTTAAGTTACAATAGGCCTATTTTAATTTACTTCCCCACAATACAGTTTTTACGTAAATGAAAACAAAATCAAAGGTAATAAGATTAAGTCATTACCTACATTAAATCTCCCTTGGAAAAAAATAAATAAAAAATCCCACACACGAAGAATCACCATTAGTCAGGTCAAGAAGGAATGAAATTGACCTGACTTCCCATCTCTTCATCCTAGGACAGGTCACTCCACAGGTTATATTTTGACTTGGATTATTTGGGTGTAATTATTTTGTCTGGATTATTTGAGTGTAATAATTATCGTGTCATCTTTATCTTGCTGAAAATTAATTTACTTATAATTATCTTGAGGTTTATCTTGTTTATGAACCATTCGAGAGGTAGAGAAAACTTAAGAAAAGTCACGTTTCCTTAATAATGTTATATTTTGATGTGGAGGAAATAATAGAGCAATTTATTTTAACATTAACTTAATACTAACTTAACAGGAAAATGGTACTAAATTAACACTTAAGAGTAGACTGTATTATAATTTATCGTAACTTTGTCTAAACATACACTAGCTTTTGATTTAATTTAACATTGACTTGACCTAACCTGATACTAACTTAACATAATTTAACATTGGCTTGACAAACCTGATACTAACTAAATATAATTTAACATTGGCTTGATATAACCTGATACTAACTAACATAATTTAACATTGACTTGACCTAACCTGATACTAACTTAACATAATTTAACATTGGCTTGACCTAACCTGATACTAACTAAATATAATTTAACATAACGTAATCGTAGCCTTACCTAAAACAAATTAAACTTAACCTAACATTAACTTAGCCTTTTCCAGCTTAACGTAAACTTAACCTTACCTAAAACTAGTGTACTATTAGTAATGGGGTCTAATATAATTGGGGTCTCTTAGTACTGGGGGCTATTAGTACTGGTGGCTATTACTGCTGGGGCCTATTAGTACTAAGACCAATTAGTATCGGGGTCTATTTGTACTGAGACCTATTAGTACTAAGGCCTATTACCACTTGGTCCTAATAGTACTGGGGCTTATTAGTACTGGGGCCTATTAGTACTGGGACCTATTAGTACTGGGGCCTATTAGTACAGGGGCCTATTAGTACTGGGACCTATTAGTACAGGGGCCTATTAGTACTGGGACCTATTAATGATAATGCCTAGTAGTACTGGGACCTATTAGTACTGGGGCCTATTAGTACAGGGGCCTATTAGTACTGGGACCTATTAATGATAATGCCTAGTAGTACTGGGGTCTATTAGTACTGGGGCCTATTAGTACTTGGGCCTATTAGTACAGGGGCCTATTAGTACTGGGACCTATTAATGATAATGCCTATTAGTACAGGGGCCTATTAGTACAGGGGCCTATTAGTACTGGGGCCTATTAGTACAAGGGCCTATTAGTACTGGGGCCTATTAGTACAGGGGCCTATTAGTACTGGGGCCTATTTGTACAAGGGCCTATTAGTACTGGAGCCTATTAGTACAAGGGCCTATTAGTACTTGGGGCCAATTGACCAGTCACACCTTAATTACATGAACAAGTACAGGTGTTAAGAGCCTTTAACTTAATTGGCTCGGCGCACCTGTCCCATTCTCTTTAATTGGAAACGTCGGTAGATACACACGCTCGGAAACTCATTTTATTACTGAATATAGAAAGGTTATTGTAGAAGGTAAATGATTGGTTAGGTTGGACAGGTTAGGTTAAGTTTGGTTTAGTTTGGTTTGGTTTATTTAGGTTAATTTTGTTTTAGTTCGGTTCGGTTTGGTTTGGTTAGGTTAAGTTTGGTTTAGTTAGGGTTTGGTTTGGTTTAGTTGGGTTAAATTTGGTTTAGTTATGTTGGGTTAGGTTAGGTTCAGTTATGTTAGTGTATATCTGGTTAGGTAAGGTTAGGTTAGCTTAGGTTAAGTTCAGTTTTTAATTTATTTTTACTCTTATTTTTTCGCCCCCTAGGCCCCGTTGTGGGTCGATGACCTGTGTCCGGGTGACCTATTCCCCGTAATATATATATATATATATATATATATATATATATATATATATATATATATATATATATATATATATATATATATATATATATATATATATATTAGGTTAAGTATCAGGTTCATCATTCTATTTACAAACATTAGTACCGAATCCTCTTTAAGCTCATCAATCTATTAAGATCTAAAGGCTTCTGAATCGCGTCCGTTCCTCACTTTTGTTTACATCCCCGACGTTGTGCAATGACTAACCGACCCCCAATATACGTGTTGAATATTTAATGTTGACTTGTGGCATCAAAGGTTTACAAATACCCGGTAAAAAGCGAGAGACTTAATTGAATGTGGTGAAGGCGACGCTGGGTGAGGGAGGGGTTGGTGGGGGTGCTGGGGGTGGGGTGGGGTGGGGTGAGGGGTGTGGGGGAGGTGTGTCTCTTGGGGTACTACTACACGGGAGATGTTTTAGTGAGTGAGTGTCTGTCTGTCTCAGTCGTGGGTTAATTTATAAGCTGATTTTATATAATATTATTTTATTATTGTTATTTTTATTTTTAATGTGTGTGTGTGTGTTCTTTTTATTCAAAGGTTTGGAGTTTATACAAATAGAAAACACACACACACACACACACACACACACACATACACACACACACACACACACACACACACACACACACGAATACAGTATAACTGGAAAAACATTTTAACCATCGTGTGACTTTAACAATTGGAATATTTTCACCCCAGAAGTAATCCATTTATCTCAGGGTACGTCGGCTGAGTGGATACAACACTCGCCTCGTGTCCTAAGGGTTGCTAGTACGATCCCAGGAAACTTGCAGTCAAAAACAGAAATCAACACCAAAATTATACTCCCTAGCTAGGCGCCATATGAGCGTATCTAATTAAGCTAGAGTCTGAATCTAATTATTATACCTTTTTTTAAGTTATTTTTATGCCTAAGTTAAGTGGCGGAGTTTTACATTTTAACTTACGAGGAATGTTAAGTGTTGGGTAATATATATAGTTAAGTGGGGGGATTCAGAACACCTCGCTTGAGCGTTTGGTTAAGGGAATGTGAGGATATTTATCTCTGACTTTGATACTCAGTTTGTGAAGATATTTTTGATCGCATGAAGACTAGTTATCCCGTCATATTTCTCATGATTATATAGGCTAATGATACCAGGGGGTGTTAGGGTAAGTTAGGTTGGGTTAGGTTAATGTGGGATTGGTTATTTGAGTTTAGTTCAGGAGAGGTTAGTTAGTTTATGTTATGAGAGATTTGGTTAATTTAAGTTAAGAGAGGTTAGGTTAGTTTAGATTATTTTAGGTTAGATTAGTTTAGGTGAAGAGAGGTTGGGTTTGTTTAGGTTAATTTAGGTTAGTTAAGGTTAGGTTAGGTTAGGTTAGGTTG
Organism: Homarus americanus; assembly: GCF_018991925.1. Classification (NCBI taxonomy): domain Eukaryota; kingdom Metazoa; phylum Arthropoda; class Malacostraca; order Decapoda; family Nephropidae; genus Homarus; species Homarus americanus. The sequence goes on along the minus strand of NW_024716097.1, from coordinate 1,022,621 downwards.
TCTAATCTTCAGGTGATGTAAAATTGTCCTCAACTCGGTACCACAGAGGCGACAGACGGCAAGACGTGGAACTAATTGTAACTTGTCAGTAAAATATAAGAAAATATTTGTAAAGTTTAACATTCACTTGAGAGTACGGTATATATTACGAACTTCAGTAGAGTTTAGCGAACTTCTACATATCGTTTGGGGGTTGCAGGGTGGGGGTGGAGGGTGGAAGTGGGGGGAGTGGGTGCAGGGTGGGGAGGGGAGGGTGGGGGAGGGAGGAAGGTGCAGGTGGGGAGGAGGGTGGGGGAGTGGGGGAGTGAAGGCAGGGTGGGGAGGAGGGTGGGGTGGGGAGGTGGGGGGAGGGTGGGGTGAGGGTGGGGAAGGGAGGGGGGGAGGGGTGGGGAGGGTGGGGGAGGTGGGAAGTGGGGGTGAGGAGGGTGGGGAGGAGGGGGAGGGGGAGAGGGGGGGGTGTGAGGTGGGGAGGGAGGAGTGAAGGTGCAGGGTGGGGTGTGAGGTGGGGAGGGGGAGAAGGCAGGGTGGGAGGGAGGGGTGGGGAGTGGGGAGGAAGGTGCAGGGTGGGGAGTGAGGGTGGGAGTGGGGGGAGTGAAGGTGCAGGGTGGGGGAGTGAGGGTGGGGAGTGGGGGGAGTGAGAGGTGCAGGTGGGAGTGGGGGTGGGGAGTGGGGAGTGAAGGTGGAGGTGGGAGTGGGGGGTGCAGGGGTGGGATGTGAAGGAGAGGTGGGGTGGTGGGGTGGGGGGATGGGGATTAGGACACCTTAGTACCTGGAGGTTAGAGACCCCCCCCAGCTTATTTAACCTGATGTATTAGACACCCCAGCTTAATTCACATGAAGATTAACCACCCTAACGCTACTTGGGGCGTTAGGTTAAGGTAAGGTGATTAATATTCAGGTCAAACAAACAGGGTGTCTAATCTTCAGGTGATCCATACATTCTCTTACTACAGTTGTGCCTTAGATGTAGACCGTCACACACACACACACACACACACACACACACACACACACACACACACACACACACACACACACACACACACACACACACAGTATTATGCAAGGAATCAGCTGAATTTAATGTCTAGTTTATGGGTATTCAGAATATAAGGATAAAAACGAGAGAGAGAGAGAGAGAGAGAGAGAGAGAGACCTTCCTCACCTCCCTCCGCCTACGTCTTCTCACTTCTTATTCTTCGTCGGCGTGAATTGTATTTTAATGTGTTTCTCAACGATCTGGCTTTAAGACCAGTGGACACGGTAAACTTACTAGGGTGGTAAAGGGAGTCGTTTGGTATGGTAACGAGGTGGTTTGTGGCGGCTATAACGGGCCCTGGTTGTTGGCCATGGAGCGTCCTGGATTGGTTAGAGGGGTGCTGGAACTGCTGGTGTGGTTTTTAATATTAGATGGACGTGGTTTGGTGGCCGATGGAGTTTTCTAAAATGACGTGGTTGGGGTGTAGTTGAAACCGTATAGTTATCGTGATAGGGGAACGTGGTTTGGTGGGTGTTGACTCGGTGTAGTTATGAGGGTGAACAGCGTGGTTTAAGAGGGGATGGAGTACCGTCTTTGTTAGGGGCTGAACTGGCGTAGTTATGATGGTGAATAGAGTGTCTAGGAGAGGGCTGAAATGCTCATCATCATCATCATCATCATCATTATCATTATTCGGCAAAGCAACAAGCACCACCACCACCACTACCACCACCACCACCGCCACCACCACCACCACTACCACCACTACCACTACCACTACCACCACCGCCACCACCACCACCACCACCACCACTACCACACCAAGCACAGTAGGGGGTTCCGGAAGCCCTCACCCCCATTGAGACGGAACTAGTGAATCATCATTATTGTTCACGACTTAACTGCCTCTGTGCACTATAATTAACCATAATAACAGACAAAGATATATTTAATAGTGAGCTGTTTATATATATCAAACTTTTCATCATAAAAATATTGTTGACCTTATCCACTCGTCCTGAGACCGCGCGTGTGTGTGTGTGTGTGTGTGTGTGTGTGTGTGTATGTGTGTGTGTGTGTGTGTGTGTGTGTGTGTGTGTGTGTGTGTGTGTGTGTGTGTGTGTGTGTGTGAAATACAAATATATATATTTTACCATATGATCTGTATCCCATATATATATATAATTACAATACGTATACAGTATATAAATTAATTACCATGTGGAACACTCGTACAGACGGACGCAAATACGCATTTTACGCCCCCGTCTCTGAAAACATTAACACATATACGCATTTTACGCCCCCGTCTCTGAAAACATTAGCACATATACGCATTTTCCCCTCCTATGGATAGACATACACATGTACATTTATACGCAAATAACTCTGCTGGCCCGGCACTTGTACTCATAAATATGTAGTATACGCTCTCCTTTACCATCATTGATATAAAACCAAAAAATAAACCAGCGTCACTGAGCTTCACGGTGCTTGTTGTGGAAATTTAACCCCTCCTTCTCCCTTCCACCCTCTCCTTCACCCCTCTCCCCTCTCCCTTCACCCCTCTACCCTCTCTCACTTCACCCCTCTCCCCTCTCCGCTTCCACCCCTCTCCTTCTCCCTTCACCCCTCTCCCCTCTCCCTTCACCCCTCTCCTTCACCCCTCTCCCCTGCTTCCCCCTCTACCCTCTCACTTCACCCCTCTCCCCTCTCCCTTCCACCCCTCTCCCCTCTCCTTCACCCCTCACCCCTCTCCTTCACCCCTCTCCCCTCTCCACTTCACCCCTCTCCCCTCTCCTTCACCTCTCCCTCCCTCCCCATACATAAACAAAAATACGCAAGCATTATGTTGGAACTTTATGTCGTAGCGTTACGCCACTTCTCACTGTCACACGCACCAAAACTACTGCGGCTGCATGGTGTGTGTGTGTGTGTGTGGCTCTGCCTGATGGCCATGTATGTGTGTGTGTGTGTGTGTACTCTCCCTGCCTATATGCACGCGAGGAATCATTATTCAAAAATACGCATGCGTCAGTGAACGCATACAGCATAGAGTTATGATCCTCTCCCTCAGGCACACACGTAAATATACATGCGTCAGTGTGTGTGTATGTGTGTGTTCCAAATTTCTTTTAATGAGTACACATAAAGAATGAATTCGACGTTAGGTTTTACGTTACACACACACACACACACACTACTAAATTGAATTACGCAGGCGTCATTAGATTACACCTGTGTCAATACGCACCCCTCACTCGGCCATACGCAGAGGGTGACACACCACAAAAATACGCAGGCATCCATACATCCTGTATACGCATATGGTGATACCTAAAAACATAAACTTTATGCATTTTTTAGTATATAATATATACGCTATACGCTCACAGTTTAAATCCGATACGCACACGTTTAATTTCTATACGTACACGTTATAAACTCTATACGCACTCGTTATGAGAGTAAATAAATATATGTAAGTTATGACGAACAATTTCCAACACAAACAATGGCAAACAATAAGAAAAACAGCAAAAATAACAAAGCAAACTATGACAATAACAGGAATAAACACTAACAGTAACAGCAGCAAATAACAACAGTAACAGCAAACAACAACAGCAGCCAACAACAACACCAACAGCAACACCAACAGCAACACCAACAGCAACAAGAGCAGTAACAATCACTAGCAGGAAGTCATCCATTAAGTGAGGGACACAGTTGTCTGAACACGCAGTCTCCTCTCCCCCATCACCCTGTTCATCTTGTGTTCACTTTTTGTGCATTATGTTCACTTCTTGCCCATTGCGTTCAGTTCCTGTTCGTTTTGTGTTGAGTTGGTGTTCGTTGTGTTTTGGGTTTTTGTTCATTTCGTGTTCTATTCTTGTTCATTTCGTGTTCTATTCTTGTTCATTTCGTGTTCAGTTCTTGTTCATTTCGTGTTCTATTCTTGTTCATTTCGTGTTCAGTTCTTGTTCATTTCGTGTTCTATTCTTGTTCATTTCGTGTTCAGTTCTTGTTCATTGTGTGTTCAGTTCTTGTTCATTGTGTGTTCAGTTCTTGTTCATTGTGTGTTCCGTTCTTGTTCATTATGTGTTCAGTTTTTGTTCATTTAGTATTTAGATATCACAGTTAGGCAATCTGAACGAACAATAGTGAGTTCTTCCATATATATTGTATGTTCAAACGCTGTTCATTCTCCCTTCCCCCTACAGCTAACACCTCGACTCACGTTGTTCACATCTTGTTCTCTCTCTCTCTCTCTCTCTCTCTCTCTCTCTCTCTCTCTCTCTCTCTCTCTCTCTCTCTCTTCTCTCCTCTCTCTCTCTCTCTCTCTCTCTCTCTCTCTCTCTCTCTCTCTCTCTCTCTCTCTCTCTCTTGTTTTTTCCCCCTTCTCTTCCCTTGTCTTTCTCTGTCTACACAGTCTCTCCCTCGTTCTTTCGACCCTCCCTTCCCCTTCTCTGTGTCTGTCTGTCTGTCTGTCTGTCTGTCTGTCTGTCTGTCTGTCTGTCTGTCTGTCTGTCTGTCTGCCTGCCTGCCTGTCTGCCTATCACACACACACACACACACACAAGAAGGCTAATGGCAGTGAGGAGGAGACTACAAGGCCGGCCACTTTGTACTACATAATCATGTATATGTCAAAGTGTTGCTTGTGTACCTGTCTCAATGTCCCCGTTAGAAGGTGTGTGTATGTGTGTGTGTGTGTGTGTGTGTGTGTGTGTGTGTGTGTGTGTGTGTGTGTGTGTGTGTGTGTGTGTGTGTGTGTGTGTGTGTGTGTGTGTGTGTGTGTGTGTGTGTGTGTGTGTTTGTTAGTGGGGGGTTGTTGGTGTTAATGTTTTATTTAGGGAATTTAATGAAGACAAAGTGTTTTATTGGTACATACGCTAATATACGCATTAGGTGATGTATGAATGTCTTTTACGAATGATATACGTAAGTTTTAATATGTGTATGATGATATCTACACAAATACATAAGATATATATACACAAATACATAGGATATACATACATAAATGCCTAAGATACATAAGATATACGCAAGTCTCAATACGCATGCGATGACACACACACATACGTAGGGAGTCATTATATCGGTGACACATAAATACGCATCATGTATTAGTTAGCCAAATATCACTCGGTGTTACATTAATATAACCACAAATACGCATGCGTAAATACATCCCCTCTCCCTCCCACCAAGTCGTCCATCAATACGCAAATATTGAAGTAGACAGGAAGAAATACAAGAGGACGAAGGGCGTATGGGGGAGAGGGGAAGGATTAAGGGGAAGGGGGAGAGGATGAGAGGGTGTGATAAGGGTATAGGGATGAGGGGAGATGGGTAGGGGAGGGGGTAAGGGAAGAGGGATAGGATAGGGGTAGATGAAGTGAGAGGGTAGGGATGAGGGGTAAGGGGTAGATAAGGGGAGAGGGGTAGGGATGAGGGAGAGAGGAGGAGGGAGAATATAGTCAATGACCCGTGTGAGCTGAGGGGAAAATCATTAAGTATCGGTCTAACGTAGAGGGGAAGTCAGAACGCTCACGAGGGGAAGCGTAAACCCACACCTGTATGGCCATGCGTAAATATTGACTGCCTATATAGTAAATCATGCACATACGCCAAGCACAATTAACCTGGCAAGAAATCAATCAAGCAAACACGATGAAACAGGTTAATCATGCAAGCACTATTTGATACGCATGCACTCAATCAATAACGATTAGGACATTTACTCAAGCAAGCACTGCTAAATACGCATGCACTCAAACACAAAATAATTCACGCAATATTTACTTAACAGGAACGCACACAAGCCTGTACATAAACAGGAACTGATAAACGCACACGCACATATGTACCCAGACGCAAGATCCATTAGATATGCACGCAATCACCACGCAGTCACACAGCAAACATATATAAACATGCACGCAGACAAACAAACACACCAAAGCAAGCACTGACTTCACCCTGTATGAACTCTCTCTCTCTCTCTCTCTCTCTCTCTCACACACACACACACACACACACACACACACACACACACACACACACACACACACACACACACACACACACACACGTTTTCCCTCTATTATTCTCTCCCATCTTTCCTCGCCTTCCCCTTTCTACCTCTTTCCCCTCCCTCTCCCTCTCCCTACCCTCTTTCTCCCCTTACTCTCACTCTTTCCCCCCTTCCCCTCTCTACTTCCTCCCCTTCCCCCTCTCTCTACCCCTTTCCCCACTTCCCCCTTTCTCTACCTCTTTCCTCCCCTTCCCCTTTCTCTACCTCTTACCTCCCCCTTCCCCCTTCTACCTCTTACCCTCCCTCTCCCCTCTCTCCCCGTTATTGTCTCGTGAGATTCTTGGCGAGAAGTTATTCACTCGACAGTCTAAACATGACAGTCTCTCAGGCAGTCTTTCTTTCTGTCTGTCTGTCTATCACTATCTGTCTCTTTGCCTGTCAACGTATCTCTCTTTTTCTCCATATCGGTCTCATCTCTTCTCTTTCCTTGTCTTTATCGCTCTATCTCTATGTCTTTTTCTCTTCTCCCTATCATGTCAGTTTCTCTCTCTCTCTCTCTCTCTCTCTCTCTCTCTCTGCTTCAACTACTCACCATCACTCACCATCTCTCACCATCTCTCACCATCTCACCATCTCTCACCATCTCTCACCATCACTCACCATCTCTCACCATCCCTCACCTACTCACCATCACTCACCATCTCTCACCATCTCACCATCCCTCACCTACTCACCATCTCTCACCATCCCTCACCTACTCACCATCTCTCACCATCTCTCACCTCACCATCCCTCACCATCTCACCATTCCTCCCTGGCCGTAAAGACATAGAGTTACTGGAGGTAGGATGGTGAAGGCTGGTGTAATATACTGACACACTACAAGGGTGACACACAGAGGCCCTCGTGAGGCTGTGGCTGTGAGCTGGTGGTTATTGACTTACTGACAGGGGGAGTAAAGGGAGGGAAGGGAGGAGGTAAGGAAGGGAAGGGAGGGTAATGGGTGAGTAAAAGGGGGGTAATGGGAGGGTTTTGGGTGAGTAAAGGGAGTGTTAAGGGAGGGTAATGGGAGTGTTAAGGGAGGGTAATGTGAGTGTTAAGGGAGGGTAATGGGAGGAAGGGAGGGTATGGGTGGTAAAGGGGGGTAATGGGAGTGTTAAGGGAGGGTAATGGTAAAGTAAGGGAGAATGAAGGAAAGTAAAGAAAGGAGAGTAGGGAAGGTAAAGGGAAAATAAACAGAACGAAAGGGAGAGTAAAAGGAGGAAGGAGGAAGTGAAGGGAGGGTAAAAGGAGAGTACGTCGGGCTTTATGCTTTTACCTAACCCTAACCTAACCCTAACCTAACCTAACCTATAGGTATCACAGATTAGTTGATTTAGGGGGTTCTGCGCTAAACGGTATATAATCACTCGTGATAGATAGATAGATAGATAGATAGATAGATAGTCATAAGTGGGTTGAGATGATCGGGGTTTGAATTGACATGGAACTCACACAACATACATACATACATACATACATACATACAGTACATACATGCTTAATAAATACAAAATACAGACATAATACATACATACATACATACATACATACATACATACATACACCACAATACAGAGTTGTTCTTGGCGTGCAAAAGGTGGACCCATCAGAGATATTCAGAGCCACACATCCTGATTCCGCCGCTAATCACCCCGGACGCGGTGCTTTAATTATATCATAATTAGTGATAGTCATTAAAACGCTGCAATTACCGCGCGTAATGACAATGCATCCTCCTCCCTTCCTCACTCTTTCCCTTATTTCTCTCCCCTCCTCCTTTCCTCTCCTCTCTCTCTCTCTCCTCCTTCCTCTCTTACCTTTCTCCCTGTCCTCTTTACCTTTGCCTCTCTTCTTCTCTTTCCCTCCCTCATTACCCTTTCCCCTTCTTCTCCTCCCCTCCTCTCTCCCCACATTCCCCAAGTCATCTCAGCCCTCACCTCCTCCTCCCCCCACCCCTCCTGGTCCACTCTTGATGATGTCCAATATACTAAAACTTCTTAATGACTGTCATTAGCCCAGGTCGTCTCCCCTCCCCTCCTCTCCACCCCCATCTCCTCCCCTCCCCCTCCCAGGTTTGAATGGTGGTGGTGAAGATGGTGGTAGTGATGGTTGTGATAGTCCTTGCTGTAGTGGTGAGAGTGATGCCAGTACAGGTAGTAGTAGTAGTAGTAGTAGTAACAGTAGTAGGAGAAGTAGAAGTAATTGTAGTATGGACAGTGGAGGTAATAGTAGTATTAAGATATTTAATATTAAGGTAATAAAATGGCGGCGAAGGTGTGGTTATTGAGGGAGGCTGGAGGCCATTAAAAAAAAAAGTCGTAGTAGTGGTAGATAGTAGTAGTAGTAGTAGTAGTAGTAGTGGTAGTAGTGGTAGGGTGTAGTGGCAGTGTAGGAGAACAGAAGAAGATTTTAACTAAAAAGAATTGGACCATTTATCTCCCAGGGTTGAGTTCTTGTCTCCCCTCCTCTCTCCCCTCTCCCATCCTCCCTCTCCCCTCCCCTGCTCCCTCCCCTCCTTCTCCCTCTCCCCCCTCTCTTCCCTTCTCTTTCACCTTAAATCTCTGGTCTAAAATTACTCGCGGGTTATTTTTTGCTTCTTTTTAAAGGGGTTGGGGGCGGTCCTTCACGGGATGATGGTGTGGTGCATGACCTACCTGACGCCTTAATTAACACGTTGCATGATGGTGTTGCCGGGTCACACTCCTCCCCCCACCCCCACCCCCACCCCAACCCCCCACCCCACCCCCCACACACACACGAAAGCATCTTAAGTTATCTTTGTTTATTTTTTGAACGTGATACAATATTTGGTGATTTAGAAAAGCCAACTCTGTACAAATATTAGAAATTCTATTAATTTTTTAGTTAGTTCAATAATATAAAGGTTCAATTTACTATAAATCACGTAAAAAATATGCTTAATTATATACCTTCAATCACTATTCAGTGACAAAAAATAACAGTAATGGAAGAAAGAAATCATTACAAAATCGGTGTAATATCCTTTCATAAATTAATGAATAAATTAATAATTATTACAAAGTGTAAATATTTTCTTCATATACAATACAAAATAATAGTTAATAATTCTAATATAATTTTCCCCCCATTTACTTATGATTCACTGATTAAAAAATGCTCTAAGAACAACATGAAAACTAAAATAAATTCTGACTAACAAAAAAATAAATAAAAAACAGCCAATTTTCTTTAATATTCACAAAAACAACCAATTTTCTCTAACATTCACCAAAAAACAACCAATTTTCTCTAATATTCACCAAAACAACAACCAATTTTCTCTAATATTCACCCCTAAATCTGAATTTCCTCATTGTGAACCAACCTTAAGCTGAACTTTGTGCCGTTAACCGTAGGTATAAGATCGTACTGTACCTAACTGGTTCACTTAAGGTTACAGCGCCGAGAGAGAGAGTGTGTGTGTGTCGTAAACTGTGGCGAAATTACACTGGCAGCTTTAACGTCACGAGTTGTCTCTCTTATTCACAGTTTTGAGGAAGAAAAGATGAAAATGACTTACGAATTTTTGAGAATCTTATTACGAGTTTTTGAGAATCTTATTTCAGGTAACATTTAGGTTTGTCATAATATCAAGGATTACATTACTTTTACTACTACTACTACTACTGCTACTGCTACTGCTACTACTGCTACTACTGAAGGGGATATTGGCAGGACATATTGACAGGAATTGTTTTGTTGGAAGGAAATATTAACAGGATATGTTTGCACGAAATGTTGAAACGAAAAGTTGCCAGTGTATATTAGCAGGAATTGTGGGTGAGGATATATTGACAGGAATTGTAGTCAGGAAATGTTGGCAGGAAAAGTTAGTTGGGCATTTTGGCAGGATTTGTTGCCCTGGAAATGTTGGCATGAATAGTTGGCAAGGTTATATTGGAAGGAAATGTTGTCAGGAAAATGTTGTTAGGAAATGTTGGCAAGGTTATATTGGCAGAAAATATCTGGAAAATGTTGTCAGGAAATGTTGGCAAGGTTATATTGGAAGGAAATGTTGTCAGGAAATGTTGAACCAGCTTCGGGAACTTGAAAATAATGGACAAAAACGCTTATGTTATCCAAGCCTTGAGGGAGCAAGAAATAAGAGGCAGAATATAATATTTTCCAGCCGATATTATTATTTTATTCTAAATTATTTACTATTGTATTTCTTATGTGGAATTTTAGGTATAATTGTATTTTATTGTATTTTCTATGGTGTTTTGTATTTTATTTTATGTTTTATTATAATTTATTGTAGTTTATTTTATTCATGTTTTAATTGTATTTTATTGAATTTCTTATCGTATTTTGTTAAATTGTTCTTAAGTTATTGTATTTCGGGGCCTGGGGACGAAAATGTTATAATGATAATAATGATAATAATAGCAATAACAACACTGTAATAATAATAAAGAACCAGAAAAAAAAGAAAAAAACAGATCAATAGTGAGAAACAATATATGTATGTTGTGTTGTCAAAGTAGAGAAACAATTAAAACCCTGCAATTGTGTGTAAATGAGGCAGAAAGTCAGATCAGCAACCTGGTTATCGTATTGCATAATTGTTTATTTTATTATTATAGTATTTAATGGATTTATAATTACCAAAATGTCTGTTACCAATTTTTATGAGCTATATATTCTACCAATTTAAAGTATAACAATATGGCCAACATAAATGCTACTAGTGTCTAAAATGAACCATAAATCCTCCCAATATGTCTTCAGATTTAAGAAAATGAGCCATAAATCCTTCCGCTGTCCACCGATTTAACAAAATGAGCCATAAATCCAACCAATATGTCTCCACATTTAACAAAATGAGCCATAAATCCTTCCAGTAAGTCTTCAGATTTAACGATATGAGCCATAAATCCAACCAATATGTCTCCAGATTTAACAAAATGAACCATAAATCCTTCCGCTGTCCACAGATTTAACAAAATGAGTCATAAATCCTTCCACTGTCCCCAGATAAAGCAAAATGAGCCATAAATCCTACACTGTCTGGATCTCCCAATCCCTCCCCTGCAGCCTCTTGACGTGGCGTGTCTGTCTCCCGTACAAGAAACTAATGTCTGTTTTTCATGTCTAAGCGGCGTTATCCTGCATAATGCATACATACGAAATGAGACTTTATATCTCTCTCTCTCTCTCTCTCTCTCTCTCTCAGTTTCTCTCAGTTTCTCTTTATTTATCTCTGTATCTTTCTCATTTCTCCTATCATCATTATCGCCATCATCACTGCTATTCTTCATTCTCTCTCTCTCTCTCTCTCTCTCTCTCTCTCTCTCTCTCTCTCTCTCTCTCTCCCCTGGGAGAATATCTCAGTCAGCATCGTTCAGTGTTATAGGTTTCTCTCACTATCTCTGTCTGCCTCACTTTCCTTTCTCTGCCTTTCACTTTATTTTTCACTTTCTGTGTATTTGTATCTCTTTTTTTTCTCTGCTTCTCTCCTCCTTTTGTTGTCTCTATCTCTCTCTTTTTCTCTCACTTTCTTTGTTTCTGTATGTCATTTATTCTTCATTCTATCTGTGTGTGTCTATTTTTCTCCTTTCATCATCGCTATAAAATCTGATTATTAACTCTCTCTCTCTCTCTCTCTCTCTCTCTCTCTCTCTCTCTCTCTCTCACCTCTAAACTATAAAACTAAAAGACAACTTCCTGGTGGCTTTTATTTTTTCTGATAAAGTGGTTCTCCCTTGAGGCAGTACGAAGCTTAGTGGCTTCATAAACTTTGTGGTGGGCGGTTGTGGCTTCCAGGATATTGTTGTGGTGCACTTATTGGCTCTCAAGGTATTGTGGTGCGGGTAATGGCGTTCGTTCTGGTCGGGTGTATGTTATTATGGTGCGCGCTTATTGGTGCCCAACTTTTGGTGCATTGATAGTGCTGTGCATGATTTTTTTTTATAGTTGAATGTTAGTGGCGTCGTGTTATGGTGCAGGTGTGTGGTGTTATGGTGACCTTGCGTCGTGTTATGGTGCCGTTGCTAGATCGTTAAATCCGTGCTTTGTGTTATGGTGCAGTTTTGTCGTGTTATGGTGCCGTTTTTAGGTACTTAAATGCGTGCTTCGTGTTATGGTGCAGTTGATAGATCGTTAAATGCGTGCGTCGTGTTATGGTGCAGTTGGTCGATCCAAAATTATTGTTATGGTGCAATGGTTCATGTTTTTAATAGGTATTGTGGTGCAGTTACTGTTTTTTTTAGGTATTTTGGTACAGTTATTGGCGCTCCAGTTAATGGTATGGTTTTAAAGTATTATAATGTAGTAAATCGTAATTTCAGTAAGGGTCACAATTCTCTATCTTATTTATAACCTGTATGCATAAACATTAACTTGAACACACACACACACACACACACACACACACACACACACACACACACCGCGGCGGCGACTAGGCATAACACAACTCTCGTACATCTGGCAAACCGATCAAAACAAACCACCCCCCCCACTATATAAACAACACGGCCGGCCAGCCATTACACCCACGTTCACTACCTTCTAAACCACTCGTGTACGTAATTAAACCCGAATAATTTAAACCCATGTGATAATTAACAACAAAAGTAACATTAGGATATTCATAATAGAGTCGATATACTGTAGGGGTTAAACTAGGCACGTGGTGGTGGAGGGTACGGTACCAGCTGGTGACCGAGGCCCGCGTTCGCAATTGGTCAGACAAAAAGAAAAAAAAAATACAACGAATAAAAAAAAAAATAAGGTTCCTGTCTGAATTCTATTGGCTGATGACGTCTAATTACCCGACAATGCTCAGCTCCGTGTGTTATTTATTCGGGTGTACACGTCTTGCTCCCACCTGGACATTTTAACCGTATATTTGGGATTTTTTTGTTTATGCTAAGGGTTTTATTGTACGCCTCACATCTGTTGTACTTGACCATCGAGGTTAGGTTAAGTTAGGTTAGGTTAGGTTAGGTTAGGTTAGGTTAGATTAGATTAGGTTTGGTTTGGTTAGGTTAGGTTATTTTCAAAAGTTTAATGTCCAAAACTGAAACTTAAAAGAACATAGAAGTTACTTAAAAATGTACTACTAACAACACAAATTTATTAAAGTTACTTAAATATATACACTATACATTTTTAATTACGAATCAACAATACAAAACACATTAACAAAAATAATACTTTGATAATAAAACCTTGACATGAAAAGGATTAATTAGTTATTTTAATGAAGCTATATCATATGAGGGTGAATTACCTTTATATTCATCTATAATTATAAATAATATATAATCACACTTATTTAATTATTTATTTCAATTTATTTCAGTAATTGGTCTATTTCTTTATTGTATACTTGTATCATTAGTCTACTTTGTTCATTATTTACTATTTCATTAATATTTTTTACTTTTTGGTGTTTTTAGAATTTTTTTGTTTGTTGTTATTAATTTTAGTTAATGATTCTTAATAAAAAAAATGTGAGTTTTATCTCCTGATTTTATTTCATTATTATTTTATTTATGATTTTTTTTATTACGTACTGATGAAGTGTCAGCGTTAGGCTTTAGTTGCTCTCTAAACTAGTGACTGACAGGAGCTGACAGTGAATGACGGCTGATAAACAGGGGCTAACACGGGGTAGACAGGGACTGAGTGAAAGACAGGGGGCAGACAGAGAGAGGAGAAAGAGAGGGAAGGGGTTGGAAAAAGAGAGGGGAGGTAAGGGAGAAAGAGAGGGGAGGTGTGGCAGAAAGAGGGGAGGTGTGGTAGAAAGAAGGGAGGGGTGGTAGAGAGAGAGGGGAGGGGTGGGAAGAAGAGAGAGGAGGGGCGGGAAGAAGAGAGGAGAGGGAATGGAGAAAGAGAGGGGAAGAAAGGGAGAAAGAGAGAGGAGTGGGAGAAAGAGAGAGGAGTGGGAGAAAGAGAGAGGAGTGGGAGAAAGAGAGGGGAGGGGTGCGAGGGACAGGAGGGGGTCCAGACAGCCACGTGCAGCAGCTGCCTAGTGACAGCTGTACGAGTCCCCTACTCCTTCCTCCTACCTCTCTCCTCCCCCCCTCTCCTCCTCCCTCTCTTTACTGCCCTAGTTTTGTTATTCTCCCTCGACTCTCTCTTGCATTGTTATTCTTCTTTCTCCCTTCTTTCTCCCTTCTCTCTCCCTCCTTTCTTCCTTGATTTCTCTCGTTTCTTTTTTTCCTTTATTCTCCCTCTCCCTCTCTCCCCCTTTTCTCTCCTTCCCTCTCTCTTTCCTTTCTCTTCTTCCCTTTCCCTCTTAACTCCAGAACTCATCTCTATCCCTTTCCCCTTCACCCTTTCTATCCCGTTCTTCCTTCCCTCCCTTTCCTTCCTCCACTATTTTGGTTCTGCTGCCCACCCTTCCTCGCTCATCCTTCTCTCTTATTCCTCCCTCTTCTCTTCATCCTTCCTTACCCTCTTCCTCCTCCTCCCTACCTCATTCTATTTTTCCTCTTTCACCCTTCTTCTCCCTCCTCCCCCCTTCATTCTCTCTTTCTCCCTCACCTCTATCTCTTGCTTACTCGTTCCCCATTTACCCTTCTTTTATTGGTTTAATGGTCCTTCACCCCTCCCCCCTCCCCCCCAGTGGTCATGCCCGACTATAGAACACCTGGTGAGTCCCCCCCACCTCCCCTTGCCCCTCTGCTGCCCTACCCCCGCCCCCCTTTTCTGCCCTTGTAGGTGGGTATTATTCGGGCGGGGTTGAGGGAGGGGTGAGGGGTGGGGGAGGAGGAGGGGGGGGGCGTTCTGTAAGTGTTAGGGAATGTCAAACAGGGAAATGAAATGTGTGTATGTGTGTGTGTGTGTGTGTGTGTGTGTGTGTGTGTGTGTGTGTAGGGAGAGGTAAATGTGTATTGGTGGAGGGGTTGACAGTATTGGTGGAGGGGTTTTAAGTTGAGGGTGGTCGTGGTGGAGGGGTGAAGGGTGTGAGTGGAGGTGGAGGAGGGTGGTTGTGGGAGTGTGGGAGGAGTGGAGGAAGGTGAGGTGAAATGTGACAGAAGAGAAAGAAATAGTAGAACAGGGAGGAAAGAGGGAAGGAAAAGAGGAGGTAGAGATAAAATTGATAAAGGGGAAGTATCACCAGCGGAAGAAGATGATTACCAACAGGACAGACATCACCAGTGGAAGCCGCAAGAACAGAAGAAGAAGAAGAAGAAGAAGAAGAAGAAGAAGAAGAAGAAGAAGACCCAGCACCAGCACCAGCACCACACCAGCAGGAGGAGCCAGACTTGAGACCCAACCAACACTGCAGGAATCTATTTCAGGAGAAACTTTTGTGCAATACACGACTTGGCTGTGGGACATTGTGGTGTCGAGGATACAGGGAAAATCTGCATTACACACGTCCACAAAAGCCAGATTTTTCTGACTGTCGCTAGGGAAGGAAAAATAAGATATCCTCCCTCCTTTTTTCTTACAATATTGGCTGGCGGCCATATTGAATAAATATGTTTGACTAGCGTCTATTTTGGATTATATAATGTTTGTTTTTGCTTTACTTTTCTTTTGATATACTCGGGAAATTGTCCTTACTGCCGCGAGGGAAATACAAATATGAATCCATCCACTTTTTTCATAAAAGAATACAGATGGCCAGGTTGATTGCATATTTTTTACTTAGCGCCTATATTGACTTTTTTTTATAGTTTTTTTAATTCTACATTATTTTACTGCCACGATGGAAGAAGAAAAGATCCCAATCTTCTTTTCAAAACAAGAATATTGACGAAGAATTGTAATATTTACTTTGTTTTTTTCTCTCTATTTAAACACAAGGAAGACGCGAGTACTGGCGGGCGCTTGGAATAGAGCCCTTTACTACAACGTTTATTTGCCTTTATTAAAACAGATGGGAGATTTTTCTGGCTGCTGCGAGGGAGAGCAAAATGTAATCTCCCCTTTTCTTCACAGGATTACCGCCGCTTGTGTTAAATTCTTACTTTGTTAAACTTTGCTTTATCGGATTACTGCCGCTATGTTAAATTGTTGCTTTACTTTTATTTTTAGGTTTAACGCCGTCTGTTATTTTCTTGCATTTATTTATTTTTCTAATATATTTTATTTTATCTACATACATTATTTTTTATAGAGAGCTTAACACTGGGTATATTAAATAATTCCTTCCTTCCTTCCTTCCTTCCTTCCTTCCTTCCTTCCTTTCTTCCTCCCTTCCTTCCTCTTTCATTCCTTTCTTCCGCCATTCCTTCACCCCTGGCTCCTCCCTTCCCTCCCTCACAACTTCTTCAATATTTTTGTGAACAAGTCGCTGTAGCCACCAAACCACCCACCCACCTCACCCACCCACCCACCCACCCACCCCACCCTCCTTCCCTACCTCCCTCCCTGTCTATCTGTCTGCCTGTCTGTCTGTCTGCCCAGGCTGGTGTTATGACAGTAAGGCGCTCTGGGTGACAAATGGTTTAATGGTGGCTTTACCCCATTGGCTGCCGTCACCTTCCTGTCATCCCACACCCGCGTCTGCCGTCCAAACACCCGTCTGCCGTCCAAACACGTGTCTGCCGTCCAAACACCCACAGAAACTTGAAGGAACAGATGGAATCGGAATTTTTTATTTTTATTTTTTTTTATTTTTTTTCTCAAATATTTTACAATCTTTGGCTGTACTGGTGGTAGTGGTAGTAGTAGTGGGAGTGGTCGTAATAGTGCTGGAGGTGATAGTAGTACTGGTGATGGTGTTAGTAGTAGTGGTAATGGTGGTAGGTGTGGCTCTTGGGGGAAGCTGGAGGCCATTTAAAAATACAAAATAATAGTTGTAGTAGTAGTGGTGGTGGTAGAAGTTGTAGTAGTGGTGGTGGTAGAAATAGTAGTAGTGTTGATGGTAGTGAGATTTGATATTTTTTTTTATTTACGATTTATGTTCCTGGTGAGATGAGTTTTTTTTATTAGCCTTAACCTCCGTTTGTTTGTTTGTCTGTTTATATTTTCTTTCTTGTTTACATGCTTGTTTGTCCACGGCGGTGTGTATTCAACGTATCAAGACTAGATTCATATTTTTTCCTCCTCATTCTTACTATTTTTTTTATCCACTTTTCTTTATATCATTCACTGTATCTTTTCCTTTATTTAATTCCACATCATGTTAACTATTTCCATTTTCATCTAATTCTTCATCTTTATTCATCTTTTGGTTTTTTTATTTATCTTTCCTTTATTTCATCTCATATTTATTATGCCACTTCATCTTTACTATTTTCCTCTTTTAACCTTTTATTTGGTTTTATTCTACAGTGATCAACCCGGATTTATTTGTTGATATAAAAGGGGGGTAGGGGAGTAGTGTTATTGTTTACGTTTTTTTGTGAATTGCGAGAAGGTGGGGTGGAGGTAGGGGAGAGGGGGAAGGGGAGGGGGGGACTATTTATATTAGGTGCCGCACTTTATATGACGGGATTTTTGTTATATAAACGCTGTACTGTTTATTACCCGGCCTGTTTGTGGTGCCAAAGTGTGTGTGAGGGTCAGGTGGGAATGGTATACAGTTTTTATCGCAATTGTTTGTATAGAGAGAGAGAGAGAGAGAGAGAGAGAGAGAGAGAGAGAGAGAGAGAGAGAGAGAGAGAGAGAGAGAGAGAGAGAGAGAGAGAGAGGCATGCCGGGAATGCGATACAGTTTTTGTTACCCTGATTGTTGGTGGAGAGAGAGAGAGAGAGAGAGAGAGAGAGAGAGAGAGAGAGAGAGAGAGAGAATTATTTGACCTGTTATTTTAGGGCAGCTGAGCCACATTTGTCACCTTCTTCTCGTTTGATTGACTCGTATGCTTGGTGCCAGTAATGTTGTGGTATAGCGAAGATAATAGTAATCAATTCATGATATGGCGAAGTTAATATCTTTCTACTCGAAGTATATCTAAGTTAATATTTAATCTGTTTCGGTATAGCAAAGTTAAAATTAATAAAATACTGGTATAGCAAAGTTAATCTTCATCTTTTTTCGGTATAGCAAAGTTAAAATTAATAAATGCTAATATAGCAAAGTTCATATTGTCCAATCCATCGTATAGCAAATTTAGTACTGGGAATTTCTTTGTCGTTGTGGAGAATTGGTCACTTCGTTAACTGTTCAGAAACCATCACATTGGTCAGTTACCTCTCAGTGCTGGCTGTCTGGCGAGCTACAAAAGCTGGTTGCACGTTGTGGTAGCTTCATGCGTTTGTCCATGTATGCATATTAGGGTGACAATAGTGCATATGTTATACTTTCATGCATTTTTGCACGTATATATGACTTCTAACAGACCACAAGACCTTTTACATTTGGTATTTGTAAAAAAGGAAACAGGATATATTATGATAAAGGAGGAATAGGTAAAATGGATTGTAGAATGGTAGATAGATAAAGGGGGATAAAGATACGATGGAATTGAGAATGGTAGATAGGTAAATTAATAGATAAATGGTAATAAACAAGGGATACAGAATGGTAGATAGATAAATTGATAAATATGACTAATACAATGGAGATAAAGACGAAATGACATATAAAAGTAGATAAACGAATTAATTAAGATATGAAGAGGTAATAATTTAGCCTTAAGAAGTGTTTAGTTTTTATTAAAGTAACATGATAGGGGAAGAAGGGCTAAAACATGATAGATATTGGGGTGTAGGAGAAGGGGAGGATTTAATAGGTGTGTGAGGGAGGTGAGGGATGGGGTGAGGAGTAGAGGAAGGGGTGTGGGGAGGTGTAGGGGGTTAGGGTGGGGTGATGTGGTAAGGGGTGAGGGTATGGGGAGGAGGTAGGTGTGTGGAGGTGGGGAGCAGGTAGGGGGTGAGTGGTAGGGGTGGGGAGTAGGTAGGGGATGAAGGGTAAGGGTGGGGAGTAGGTAGGGGAGTGGGGGGTTAGGGGAGTGGGGGGGGGTTGTGGTGGGGGTGATACGACTTTCAGAGGCGTAATAAATTGCGAACAGAGTGACAACAGCCATAAAGGATAATTCTCTCATTAATCTCTCACCGGCACTCCTCTTCCTCCTCCTCTTCTTTCCTAGTTTCTTAAGCCTCACTTTTCCTCCTCCTCACTGTCGAACTAAGATCAATTTTTCCTCCGTTTCACTTTTTTTTTTAGATAGTCACCACTAATTTCTCTCTCTCTCTCACACACACACACACACACACACATACACACACACACAGAATACGAAACGGAATTGTAATTAGTCGTTCTTCTACTCAAAGGAAATTTAATGATAATGTCTTGTAGTTTATATATTGATACAAAATACATAAATACATAAATACAAAAATACAAAGACAGTGACTACTAAAACTCCGATACAACAATAGTTCCATTTACGAATCACTGATGAAAACTTTTGACGGTAAAATAAAAGTGTTTAAATGTTTAAATACGCTAGAGAGATGTTTAATTTGTCATTACATTATATAATTCTCAAGGGATCCAACATTCAACATGGGAGGGTTGAATCCCCTGTTGAATTGCTAATTAAATACCTGATTGTGTTTTAAATATCAAGATGAGTTTTTCTTCCAGCTTTACAAGTTCTGTTTTTTTTTTTTACGTTTAACTTTGGTTATATATATGTTACAGAAATCATCACATAGCTACAGTAATTTTTTTACCTATCTCAAAAATGTATTTAAAAATTCACAAACTATATATAAAATCTATCCAAATTATCACACAATACTTACAAGTAATATAATTATCAAACAAATTATAGCAATGGATTACTATAAAATTATCACAAGTTTATCACAAAAAATACCTAAAAACTGAGAAACAAGATTATAACACAAATCACCGTCCAGTTATCAGAAACATTAAGTAATTATTACACAAATTACCATAAAATTTATCAAACAAAACAAAAGAAATTTGGAAGTACTGTAATTATCGTGTGTGTTTGTGAGTTTGTGAGTGGTACTAAATGTTGGGTATGTAAGTATCTGTGAGTATTTATGAGTATTTGTGAGTGTGTGCGTGTTTGTGAGCGTGTGATTGGCAGTAATGGTGGAATGTTCGTGAGTGTGTGAGTGGCAGTAATGGTAGAATGTTTGTGAGTGTGTGAGTGGCAGTAATGGTGGAGTGTTTGTGAGTGTGTGAGTGGCAGTAATGGTGGAGTGTTTGTGAGTGTGTGAGTGGCAGTAATGGTGGAATATTTGTGAGTGTGTGAGTGGCAGTAATGGTGGAATGTTTGTGAGTGTGTGAGTGGCAGTAATGGTGGAGTGTTTGTGAGTGTGTGAGTGGCAGTAATGGTGGAGTGTTTGTGAGTGTGTGAGTGGCAGTAATGGTGGAGTGTTTGTAAGTGTTTGTGTCTGTTGTCAACAAGTTCACTAGCCGACCATATGTCCCGTAAACTGTTTATATATACTGCTCCCTGTACTTCTTGTTGCCGTTACTTCCTTCCTCGACTACTTACTTCCCTTTACCACTTTCCTTTGCCACTTCTTTCCCCGACGATTACTACTTTCCTTTACTACCTTCCTCGACTACTACTACTTTCCTTTGCTAATTCCTTCCTCGACGACTACTTCCCTTTGCTACTTCCGTTCTCTACGATTACATTCCTTTGCTACTTCCTTCCTCGAAGATTACTCTCCGTTGCCACTTCCTTCCTTAACTACTAATATCCTTTGCCACTTCCTTCCTCAACGAATACTTCCCTTTACCACTTCCTTCCTCGACGATTACTTTCCTTTGCCACTTCCTTCCTCGACTACTAATATCCTTTGCCACTTCCTTCCTCGACGACTACTTTCCTTTGCTATTTCCCTCCTCGACGACTACTTTCCTTTGCTACTTCCTTCCCTGAAGGCTACTTTCCTTTGCTACTTCCTTCCCCGACGACTACTTGACTTTGCCACTTCCTTCCTTGACTACTAATACCTCCCTTTGCCACTGCCTTCCTTGACGACTACTTTCCTTTGCCACTTCCTTCCTCGATTACTATTATCGGCTTTTGCCACTTCCTGTCTTGACGACTATTACTTCCCTTTGCCACTTCCCGTCAGTTACTCCGTTGCCACCACTACTACCCCACCACCACCACCACCACTAACACTACTACTACCCCACGACGACTACCGCCACTACCACTACTACTACCCCACAACGACTACCATAACCTCCTCCTCTAACCACTGCCCACCACTACTCCCCCTCCCCCCCCACCTGCTTTAATTAACTATTGTTGTTGTTACCTCTTCTTGTTTACTAACTTCATCATCCGGTTTTAAAACACTATTTAAACAAACACACAAACATAAACAAACACAAACAAACACACAGGTGAGAATGTTTAATCGTGTTTTTATTCCCATGAGTTAACCAAGTTCAGGTGTGGATTTCATTTTTGCAACAGAAACTTGACTCACATTTCTCCTATTTGCAACAGAAACTTGACTCATGGTTCATATTTGGAAAGGAAATATTAGCTATAGAGTTTCGGTAAAGGGAATTTTACGTTTGAAGAGGCGAAAAAATAATAGAGTTTTGAAAATACGCGTGAAATTGAGTCTGGGTGAGTCAGTGTTGTGAGTCAGTGTTGTAAGTCAGTGTTGTTGGCTGGTGGCTGTGAGGAATGAAAACCCGTGTTTATTTACGTTTGAACGGGTCTCACATTTCCGTGTACAAGCCATATCGCGCGGTCTCTCTCTCTCTCTCTCTCTCTCTCTCTCTCTCTCTCTCTCTCTCTCTCGTGTGTTTTCAGTGTTATTTGGTCTTTTTCTATGGTTTATTTTTTTTATATGTATGATATTGTTTTGTAAATCGTAAAAAAAACGCCTGATAAAAACATAATCTCGCACACACACACACACACACACACCTGTAACACGGTGAAGCCAGACAAAATTACATATTAAACCCCGGGGAAAAAAAACGAAAAAAAAAAAATTCTTCGTTTACCGTTTTTTCCCCCTTACATTTTTCCCCATCGTTGTCACCTTTGTCGCCGAGTAACATCAGTGTGTTTGGGCGGTGATAGGCTATTACGACACCAAACACACTCCTCTCCTGGGTGTGTTTTTAGAGTGTAGAGTGTGTCAAACTTGGACCCATGATAGCTGTTTTTTTATGCCTCTGTTTATATGTATATTTGTGTATGTATATCAGCTGTGGGAAGTGTAGTTTAAGAATACATAATAAACACCAAGCGACAATGTATTCTTCTTTATTTGCTAACGTTTTACAGTCGTCGTCATCACAACACTCTTAAACAAACAACAAATAAAACACAAATATGTATAAAACAAACAAACAACTGATTAAAACAAACATATTCAATGACTCGATTCATGAGTGGAGAGAAGCTGACCAATAGGAAGATAATTACAGGTATGGTAATAACCCTAACTTACCTGTACTGTATATCTGCCAAGAAACACAGGAGGTTAATTGATTGTTTATTCTATACATCTCTTAACGAGGTACTGTAGACCCCAGGGAAGTATACGGTATAGGGTGGTATTGGTCCTATACGGTATATAAGTAAATATAAACTCGCTCGTGAGATCATAGTTATGACTTAATGGTCAGCTCTCCGCCCTCCCTCACGACTTACCCATAGGCCTATCTTTAACTCACTGACTCAATCTTTGTAACCCACTACCCATTTCCTCAACCTATCTCGACTAATTTAACCCACCGCCCACCGCCCTCTCAAGGATACACAGTTTAGACTCAGGTTTACAAGTGTTTGACGGGTGTCTGTCTGGCTCTCTCTCACAACATGAGGTAAATAGACTACTCTCCCTCACCTCTCACTCCCTCTCACTCCCTCTCGCCTTCTTGTTGAGCTCCTGTAATGCATTTTCATTTTCTTGCTCAGTTCCCCCCCCCTCTCTCTCTCTCTCTTTTGCCTTCACCCATCCTCTCCCTGTATCTCTCTTCACTCACCCTCTACCCTCTCCCTCTATATCCCTTCGGCCTTCACCAACCCTCTCCTCCTCTCCCTCTCTCCCTTCGGACTTCACCCACCCTCTTCCCTCCTCTCCCTCTCACCACGGGGCATCACTCTCCCAGCTTCCTCATCCGGTCATCTCCAGGTCTCTTTATCATCGTCGT
This sequence comes from Homarus americanus, assembly GCF_018991925.1. Lineage (NCBI taxonomy): Eukaryota > Metazoa > Arthropoda > Malacostraca > Decapoda > Nephropidae > Homarus > Homarus americanus. Next base: position 999,501 of record NW_024716097.1, on the reverse strand, counting down.
GAGATAAATTATATAATCCATTTGTCGTTTCTATTGAGTCTCTTGTCAAGTAGGAATCTCCTGTATATATTATCTGTGTGTGTTTACATTATCTGTGCCCCATGTAGAGAAATGATACTGTAGAGGCGTTCATTTTTATTGCCTTTGTGACGTATAGTTCATCTTTATTGAGGGGAAGAAAAGGGAAGACAAGATGGAGAGAAGATAAGAAGAAATAGGGATAAAGTAGGGGGATATGTGGAGGAAAATGTAGCAGAGGAGAGAAAGAAGATAGGGAATTTGATGATGATGATGAAGTAAACGAAGAAAATATGAAACAATAAGACAAGAAAGACTAGAAGAAGATGAAGAAGAAACAAGAAGAAGAAGAAGAAACAGGACGGAGGAGAGGAAGAAGAAACAGAAGACGAAGAAGAAACACAACGAAGAAGAAACACGACGAAGAAGAAGACGAAGAAAGAGAAGAAACAGAAGACGGAGGAGTAGAAGAAGAAGAAACAGAAGACAGAGACGAAGACGAAGAAACAAGAAGGCGAAAAAGAAAACAAAAATTAAAATGAGAAAACTAATATTTACATCCATTTTTATCCCACTGTTTAAAGGTGTTGGATCAACCTTATACCCGATGTTATCTCTTCTCCTTACTACAATATTTACCTCGGCGCTGAAACTCGCACATGACTTTACATTTACTTACGAAAAATCAGATTTACCTGAAGGCGGTCTTCAATTATTGCTGAAAACTAACCCGGTGTAGTTGTATTTCTGAGATCACATGAAAATTAGATACCCCAGTTTGTTTCACCTAAGATTAACCAACCCTAACGGCACTTGGGAGAAGGTTAGGTTGGGATAGGTAGGAGGCAGCTATCAAACAGGGAGGTACTACCGCCTGGGAAGATATTGGAAGCATAATATGCTGTCTGTGGTAGACCCTGCTACCATATTGCATCACGAATATTGTGATCAAGTCCTAGTTAGTTTAACAAATTTATTGACAAAGCTTGGAGTACAGTTTGCTTATTCTGAGTAATTCAGTCAGGTCTTGACACTGAGGGTGGTATCACTTCCCACTGCCACGCAGGACAGGTTGCTGATCTGATTTTCTGCCTCATTTACACACAATTGCAGGGTCTCAATTGTTTCTCGTACTTTGACAACACAACATACATTTCTCACTCTTGATTTTGTTATTTGTATTTATTTATGGGTCTTTATTTTCATTATTATTATTATTATTTTTATTTTTTTTTCGCCCCCTACCCCCAGCCCTTAATGTGGGTCATTAAAAAAAAACCTGTGGGTGTCTAATGTTTAGGTGATATAAGCTAGGGTGTCTAAATCTTCAAGTTATCTTATTTCTGAGGTCTAGTCTGAAAAACTTCTTCAATCTATCTAAAAAAACTGGTAGAATCTGGCTCGTAATACCACTGAAATCTGGCCGCAATATTTTTAAAATCTGAGCCAGAAATACTACGGAAAATCTCTGCCAAAGTGCTGCTAAAATCTTGCTCCGAAATATATTTTTGTCTGTGTTGAAGTTCTCTTGTAAATCCTCTTTTTCCATAAGTTTTACACAGCCACGTTTTGAATTGGTGTCCTCCATCGTCCTGGGATTTACACCTGCGAGGGAATGTGAGTTTTCTGTCCGTCCATGTGTCTGCGTGTCCGTCTGGGAATTATGATACACGTTAACTCAAATTGTTATGGATTTTAACTAATCTTTGGTCGTCGATGAGTTGGATTATTCGTGTTTTCTCTTGTTAATCTTCAGTGGTCTGGTCTCTTGAACTGTGCTGTGGCTTTGAGAGTAATTTAACCGGGAGCTTTAATTTATTTATTTATTTTATTTATTGTTATTTTTTATTACATTACCTGACATTAGTGGAGGTGTTTACGGCGCTTTAACGAACCTGGGGAAGAGATAAAGCTTATTAGATATTTATAATATTACTCACCAAAAGAAACATTACTACCCTTTAAGGCAATGATAACCACAGCCCCATTATAACACCTGTGTCTTATTTAAACTATTTATACCTTAATTACCTCTTACCTGTATAATTCAATCTCTTTATGAATGAAACGACACGAAGAAAAAAAAACATAAAAAAATTACCTAAATTAATTCCATTTCACGTTAATGGGGTGCTGGGAGGTGCTGAATAACCATTGAGAGTAATCTGTTATGTGGTTTTTGTTTCTGTAGGATATTTATGTAGGTTCCTGTAGGGAGAGGAATGGGAGCCTTAATAGAATGTTGGAAGGGGAGAGGCATGTGGGATAGTCTACCTTGTTATTGTTATTTTGTTTATATTTTTTTGACAGTGGGAGGGGAGATAGGGAAGGGTGGGAGGGGATATAGGAGAGGGTGGGAGGGGATATAGGGGTGGATGGGAGGGGAGATAGGGGAGGGTGGGAGGGAATGGTAGAGGGTGGAGTTGGGGGGAGGTAAGGGAGATTGAAATTAGAGGGGAGAGGAAAGAAGGGGAAAGGGAAGGTGAAGAGGAAGGTAGGGGGGAGGAAAGAGGAAAGGAGAGGAGAAGGTAGGGGAAGGTGAGTGTGGTGGGAGGGTAAAAGGGGAGAGATTGTGAAAGGGAGGAGAATGGAAGGGAAAGGAAGGGAAAAAAGGTAGGGGAAGGAAGAGGGGGAAGAGTTATAGCGATGAAAACGTGGAAGAGGGATAGAGATAAAGGAGAGATAGACAATAAAAGACTAAAGGTGAAAAGGTGTTTAATACAGGCGTGGAGTGAGTATGTGTTGCTCTGACAGGTGTACATTTACATATATTTGCATCTTGGACACAAATTCCTGTAGGGTTATAAACAAATGAACTTTACTCGATGCTTTTGAGCTAGTATTGAATGTGCTCTCTCTCTCTCTCTCTCTCTCTCTCTCTCTCTCTCTCTCTCTCTCTCTCTCTCTCTCTCTCTCTCTCTCTCTCTCTCTCTCACACACACATACAGAGTCCACTGGTATGGTAATGTAGAGGTGATAAAACACACACAGACACACACACACACACACACACACACACACACACACACACACACACACACACACACACACACACACACACACACACTCACACACACACACACACACACACACACACACACACACACACACACACACACACACACACACACACACACACACACACACACACACACACACACACACACACACTCACACACACACACACACACACACACACACACACACACACACACACACACACACACACACACACACACACACACACACACACACACACACACACACACACACACACACACACACTCACACACACACACACTCACACACACTAGTCGACTGATATGGTAATCTGGGTGATAATTCTTTCTATATATATATATCTGACTCTTTCTCTCTTTCTTTGTTGACATGGTGGCAAAATATTTTAAAAATTTGATTATCATTATGAATACTCTCTCTCTCTCTCTCTCTCTCTCTCTCTCTCTCTCTCTCTCTCTCTCTCTCTCTCTCTCTCTCTCTCTCTCTCTCTCTCTCTCTCTCTCTCTCTCTCTCTCTCTCTCTCTCTCTCTCTCTCTCTCTCTCTCTCTCTCTCTCTCTCTCTCTCTCTCTCTCTCTCTTTATTATTTTCTGTGTATGTATCTTTCTATTTTTTGCCATAACCTAAAAACAATAATAATAATAATAATAATAATAATAATAATAATAATAATAATAATAATAATAATAATAATAATAATAATAATAACTGCATACCTGTGTACCTTTACCTTCTGCCGACATACGTAAAACCCGACCTTTAATTTCTTCTGTTTACACTCTCCCCAAACGTTACCAGACTTCAAAACGTTTTCCTATAAGCACCAAAAACTTCTTCCTACAAACGTTTTCATTTTGGTACTTAAAATACCCTCTCACAAACGTTTTATTTCCTGGCACATAAAAAAACTTTCAAACGATTATTTCTGGCACCTAAAACACCCACTCATAAACGTTTTATTTTCCGGCACCTCAAAAAAACTCACAAACGTTTTATTTCCAGTCACCTCAAAAAAAAACTAACAAACGTCTTATTTTCTGGCACCTCAAAAAAACTCACAAACGTTTATTCCTGGTACATAAAACACCCACTCACAAACGTTTTATTTCCTGTCACCTCAAAAAAAACTTAACAAACTTTTATTTTTGGCACCTCAAAAAAACTCACAAACGTTTATTCCTGGTACATAAAACACCCACTCACAAACGTTTTATTTCCTGTCACCACAAAAAAAAACTCACAAACGATCCTCCTTGACATCTGGCCATTTTTTTCGGCCCTCATAAGGATTACCGTTTATATGCTCTGGTCTGTCTTAAGTGGAGAACCTTTAACGCATAGCCGAACCCAACAAGACTTGAACTTCTCTAGGGGGTCGATTAGGCACGTTGGAAACACTATTCAGGGTCGTTGTAGAGAACATAGGCATTGAAAGTCGTACAATAGCTAGTTAGTATCGTGAATTCCTTTGTTAGTGAATTTACTAGGGTGTCGTGGTTATTGTTAGTCGTGGTTTGCATTTGTGTCGTGTTGTGAGCGTTCGTAACTCACTGAAGTTACGTATTTCACACTAGGTTTAAATATTTGATTTGGTCCAATTTTTTTTTTCCTAGTTACGGTATTTGATTTGTCTTATTTACGGGGGTAATAAACAAATATTCCTCTATAATAAAAAAAAATAGAAAATTGGTAATATATTATTGAAGGTAGTGAGTAAAGGTAGTTATGTTACTTTTATTGTTGTAGAATATTTGGATACGAATATAGCCAAAGAAAAAACAGGGGGGGGGGAGGGGAAGATAGATTTGGTATACTGGACGTTCTTGTCTGTGTGTCTGTCTCATTTTCTGTCTCTGTCTTTATCTGTCTATCTCTCTGTCTCATCTTCTATCTCTGCCTTTATCTGTCTGTCTGTCTATCTGTCTGTCTGTGTGTCTATGTTATTCTGTCTGTCTTTATCTATCTGTCTCTCATCTTCTGTCTCTGTTTGTCTGTCTTTTTTCTATCTGTGTCTGTCTATCTGTCTGTGTCTGTCTGTCTGTCTGTGTCTGTCTGTCTGTCTGGCTGTGTCTGTCTGTCTCTCTATCTATCTCTGTCTATCTGTCCATATCCCCGCGGCCTTGTTCCTCTCCCCAATACGTGGCTTTGACGCGGCAAACAACGCCATTAAGTCACAGTGGCTGCTTACATCAACTACTTTAATGACTCACAGGAGCCTTTAACCGAAGCCTTTACAGCTCAGCAGGGAGCCTTAACCCTACACCAGCTGAATCAAATATACCAAAATGAAATACAGGTTAAAGACATTGTGTATTTTGCTTGGTTGAAGGTGATGGTTGCAGAGGTTCTTGTATGTATGTATGTATGTATGTATGTATGTATGTATGTATGTATGTATGTATGTATGTATGTATGTATGTATGTATGTATGTATGTATAACTAACTAACTCAGTGTATAAATTTGATTATATCTCTATTTAGCGTTACCTCTGACACACACACACACACACACACACACACACACACACACACACACTGTATGTTAACAACCCCTAACAATGACCACTACCCAAATCAAATGACCACTTTTATTGACCTAGGATTAACTTCCCCTCTAATCCTACCAATCCACCTCACCAATCCACCTACGAATCCACCTGTAAATCCACAAATCCCTACTGGAATCCCCTCCTAATCCAGCCGTCATTTCGTCCATATTTTGACTAATCCGACACCGCTATTGGCATTCGATAATGTTGCAAACGTCTAGTTATTGTGGTGCTTTACATTCGAGTATAATCTAAATATTTTTTTTTTAATTTAATTTATCTTATGGAAATTGTAAATAAAAAATAAAACCAAAGATGGAACAAAATTTAGGTTATATTATGATTTAAAATAGCTAAAACTACTATCTGTGCAGGTGGGGGTCGATATGCTCTGAAATTTTTTTACGTGTGACTAGTGACAGCCCCCATATACCAATATTTATCGTCTATGGTCTCATATTGTTTCCCACAAAGTATGCACAGATAGTTGTTTTAGCTACTGTACTTGTAAGAAAATAACATCCCACTTGTGTTATAAATCTCAACACGTCAAGTCATTATGGGAAGAAATTTGGTTGAGGAATCACAAGTAATGTTAATTTTTCAACCTAAAGTTAAAATTTTTCGTTGGTATTTACTATAGGTGAGATATATGACTGCTATATACTTAACTACTTATGACTACTATATACTTAACTACTTATATAACTACTATATACTTAACTACTTATATGACTACTATATATTTAACTACTTATGACTACTATATACTTAATTACTTATTACTACTATATATTTAACTACTTATTACTACTATATACTTAACTACTTAACTACTTATATGACTAAACTTGTGATTAATGACCCATATATAATAAAATGACATAAATGACATAATTATATTTAGATTATTAAACGGTGGTAAATGATGACTCACAGGTGTTTATTTACACACCTGTAGTAATACTTAAGATCAGGTGTGTGTGTGTGTGTGTGTGTGTGTGTGTGTGTGTGTGTGTGTACTTGCATGTATACCCCTATGTGGAAATGTATACACACCATCATATAAAGTCGTACACAAACAAAACAAACAAGCAAACAGAGAAACAAACAGGAGCTTCAGGGTGCACCACGAACACACCACAATTATACGGTCCACTAATGAACTTTATGACAAATTAACTGGAAAAATAATATATCGTTTTCGTTAACACACACACACACACACACACACACACACACACACACACACACACACATGGTCTACCCTATACACCTAAATTCACGTCAATAAATCAGACCATAATTATTCACAGTTATGCATCATTCATTATACTGGACCTAGATGCTGATTGCATTTTAATTGACCACAGCAAATGTTATGCATTTATATGTATCCCGGTGACATGACGCTGAAATAGATCCTATATAATATAAATAAATTGTATGTATATAAATATATTTCGGTATATATATATTTTCACTCAATCTGTCGACCCGCAAAATTGGGAAAGAATGAATGCTATTTGCCAGCCATAATATGAGGTCATTTATTTATTTATTTCATGGTAAGGGGAGGGGGTGAGAGGGGAGGGGTGATGGGAGAGGTGATGGGAGGGGTGATGGGAGAGGTAAAGGCAAGGGATGTGAGGAGAGGGAGTGAGGGGAGAGGGGTGCCTGGAAGGGGTGATGAGAAGCGGTGAAAGGAGGGAGTGGGGCGAGGGGGTAAAGGGAAGGAGTGATGAGAGGGGATGGGAGGAGGGGGTGAGGGGAGATGGGTGCCTGGGGAGGGTGTTGGGAAGCGGTGAAGGGAGGGAGTGGGGTGAGGGGTTGAAGGGAAGGAGTGATGGGAAGGGAGGGAGTGAGTAGAAGGGGTGAGAGGAGGGAAGTGAAGGAAGGAAGGAAGGAAGGGAAGGAGGGAGGTGTACATCACGAACGCTGTTGTACTTAATGAATGCACAGGTTAATGAGTGGCTAAGTGGACAGGTGAGTGGCTGACGGAATGCATAAATAGATAAATTATGAAATGGATAAATAATAATAAATGATGTTCAGTAAATTAATGGCCAAGGTAATTACTAATAAATGAACTTCTAATTTATTGATAATGTAAATTCCATCATTTTTAAGCACCATCATTATCCATCACCATTATCATCACCATCATCATCACCATCACCACTCATAACCCAAACCCTAACCACACCCTTCCATCACAACCATCACTACCACACCCTGGAACCCTCCATCACAACCATCACTACCACACCCTGGAACCCTCCATCACTACCACACCCTGTCACCCTCCATCACTACCACACCCTGTCACCCTCCATCACAACCATCACTACCACACCCTGGCACCGTCCATCACAACCATCACTACCACACCCCTGTCACCCTCCATCACTACCACACCTTGTCACCCTCCATCACAACCATCACTACCACACCCTGTCACCCTCCATCACAACCATCACTACCACACCTGTCACCCTCCATCACTACCACTGGCACCCTCCATCACAACCATCACTACCACACCCTGTTACCCTCCATCACAACCATCACTACCACACCCTGTCACCCTCCATCACAACCACACCCTGTCACCCTCCATCACAACCACACCCTGTCACCCTCCATCACAAGCATCACTACCACACCCTGTCACACACACACACACACACACACGTAATCTCCACTGAGTCCAGGTATGGTAGGCAAAAGTCGCCATCATGGAAGCCGATTCACTCCCGTACCGACAGATTTGTTTTTGATTCGTTGTGTGACTTAGGGGATTGAAAACCTGCCGCCAGACTTTTAATAATCCCTCGTCGGACGCTTTGGTGCCGAGTGGTAACGAGAGGGAGGGAGAGGGATGTTGTGGTAACGAGAGGGAAGGTGGAGTGGTGTTGTGGTAACGAGAGGCAGGTGGAGTGGTGTTGTGGTAACGAGAGGGAGAGAGAGGGGTGTTGTGGTAACGAGAGGCAGGTGGAAGTAAACTGCGGTAACGAGAGGGAGGTGGAAGTAAACTGTAGTAACGAGAGGGAGGTGGAAGTAAACTGCGGTAACGAGTGGGAGGTGGAAGTAAACTGCGGTAACGAGAGGGAGGTGGAAGTAAACTGCGGTAACGAGAGGGGAACCAAACGAATCTCGGTAAAACAGGCAGAGTGCGCCCGTCTCTGTTGAGGGCTGGTAACAAACACACTGACGAAGGCTGCCCAGCAACAACCAATCGACTAGTACTAATGACTCATAACAGTAAACAGGACGATATGTATGATGTTTTGATGTTGACCCTATCTATACCACGTCATTAGAGGTCACGAAGGTCAAAGGTCATCAAGGTGTGTGTTTGGTAGTGTGTTTGTGGCAGTTGACAGTGTTTGATTTAGTCTCCAGTCTCTCAACAGCTGCAGTTAATCAGTGTACTAACAACGGTTGACCTTGGAAGTGAGGAGAGAGAGAGAGAGAGAGAGATAGACAGATAGACAGAACAAACAGACAGACAGGCAGACAGATGAATCAATACAGCAAAGAGAAGAAGCAGTTAGACAGATAGATATATAGGACAAACAAATAGACAGACGGATAGACAGGTAGACAAACATAGGTAGATTTGTAATGTAAATTTGTGCGGGAAAATGGACTATCAAGTTTTCTGACGGACAAACCATGCGAGCCATCATCAACAACACGGTTTATAACACACACACACACACACACACACACACACACACACACACACACACACACACACACACACACACACACACACACACACAGTATTTCGGAAATAGAATCAGATTGAAATTAGAATTGATATTAGAATCAGAATTAGTTCCTAGAATTAATGGGAAATGACATTAAAGACAGAATTAGAATCAAAATTAGAGTCAGAAAAAATTAGAATTAGAGTCAGAATGAGAGGTAGAATTAGAGTTGAAATCAGAATTAGAATTAGGAACATTAGAATCAGAATTACAATTAGTGCAAATCAGAATCAGAGTCAGAATCACGACACCAGTAAATACGACTCATGGGAAGTTGATTCAGGACTCAGTAGGGTTGAAATTAGGATGGAATTGTATGCAAACTTTAATGGCAATCAGTTGTATTTGGCTGAAGGTACATGTCAGTAGTCGTCAAACTTCAGCAGGTCGGGTTTTCGTCTCCTGAAGGTTTTAGTGAGGCTGAAGTTTTAGAAGTAATGTCCTTACATTTCAGTCTTGGTAGTTTCAGGTCATATTTCAGGCTGATTAGGCTTGTTTGTCTGAAGTTCAGGGTCATATATCAGCTTAATTGGGTCTCAGAGGTTGAAGTTATTATTCTGCTTTTGGCACTGGCAGTCACTGTTCAGTTAAGATTGGCACTGTCAGAGTCACTGTTCACTTAATATTGGCACTATTAGTCACTTTTCACTAAAGTTTGGCACTGTCCTCCTAGGAGTGACATCTAGAACATTTGCCACTCTCATCCTACGTTTGACACTTCCCTCTGACGATTGACACTTTCCAACAACACTTGACACTGCCAAATATGACACTTTCCTCCGACACTTAGACAATCTTCTACCTTTGACACTTTCTTCCTAAACTTGGCACTCTCCCACGTTTGACACTTTCCTCCTACGTTTGACACTGCTTCTCTTACACCTCGACACTTCCACCGGGGCACTATTACCGGCACTGGCCAGTCGACGTATAGCGTGTTGGCATTGGGTAGAGGCGTGCCAGTGTTATCGTGGTCATAATGGAGGGAGGTCACACGTGAGTACATCAGCTGGGACTGATTGACCTTTATCCCTGGGTTAAGAGAGAGAGAGAGAGAAAGAGAGAGAGGATTGTGTGTGCGTTCTGCCTCCTCGCCCGACTGGTTCTCTCTCTCGCTCTATTGCACCTCGGCTTATTAACTGATTATAATTGAACTCTGTTTTGTGACGTCATCGACCTGTTTTGTGACGTCATCGACCTGTTTTGTGACGTCATCGACCTGTTTTGTAACGTCATCGACTGGTTTTTTTTTAACATTTGTTTCTTTCTAATTCAAAATTTTCATCTTGATTCGGTGGGATGTTTTTTCAGTGTGTCTAAAATCAATTCTGAAGTGTTGATAATGATAAAACGGGAATAAACAGGAATAATCGTTAATAGTGATAATTATCGTCTTTTTTTTTCCTCTTTCACCTTGATTCCGTGGGCGGTGTTTCACTCTCAAGGAAAATTGGCTGAACATCATCTCTACTAAAACCCTGAATTCACATAATCCAGAGAGACAGAGTGAGTGAGCGAGTGAGTGAGACAAGTCGCTAATTACGAGAAGATGAGGTTTTTAATCACGGTAATCGCATCAGAGGATATAAAAGGAGCAGCCTTGTCCTCCACCGTATAGGATTTTAAGCGATTTTAAGCGATTTTAAGCAATTTCAAACAACCAAAATTCTCTCCTCGACCACAATCCCAATTCCCCTTTTCCCTAACGAAGCTCTAAAGGATTTTCTAAAGGTCACACAAAAAATACCTGTTCCTCATTACCCACCTGGGGAAAAAAAGATGGAGAATTTTTACCTCGATTTTTTTTTACCTGGTGAGGGGAAGAGGAGCGTGTTGGGACAGTTATTGAAATATTTGTTACCTGAAGATTTTTTTTGTATTTTAGTGGCGGGAACAGCTGATTTAGTTTACCTTGGGATTATTGTATGTAGGTTAAAGGTCTGAATTCTTAGTTGTGTTAGTCAGCTCCATGAATGCCTTTCCTGATTGACTATTTGATTGATTGGTTGAGAAAAATTTATCCCCTCGCGTCTTCAGCCCTCTCGTGTCACTGCACCATCGACCCTTGACTTATCACTAACACAGGTGATGGTCACGGCACATCTACATCTTTATTTACTCTCACGTGAAGGAAGCTGATCTTATCGAGGTGTAGGTAATCAGGGTAGATATTATTTTCCTCTCACCTCTTGGAAATCACCACACCCATAGTACACAGTAGACCTAAATGACTACGGTAGATAATTTTATACAGTACATTATTAATATTCGGATCTAAGTTAAGGTGCCACATTAATGACACTGTCAGGGTGAAATTACATATCAGGGAAGGTCTGCCTCCGTTTTAATGTAGAAAAATGAAATTTAATGGACAGATTCAGAGCGGTGATGAATTAATTCTATCTACTGTCAGAGTGAATAGTTATGAGGCAGTCAAGTGTGTAATATTAAATTCACGGTGAAAAGTCATACTGTAATATATATATATATATATATATATATATATATATATATATATATATATATATATATATATATATATATATATATATATATATATATATATATATATATATATATATATATATATAATATGTTCGTACACACATACACATGAAGACTTACTATTTGAGGTTAACTTTCAACTAAAATCTTGATCTAAGCTGGTCCTCAGGTGATACCTGACCTACCTCACCTCCACCCAGGTTGTGCCACTCTTCAGCACACGTCCTCTGGGGAGCTGCCTGGCACTGTGCCTCGCTCTCACCAGGGTAAGAAGATCTAACCTTGCTTTTATCACGGTAAGGAGATATAAAATTGGTAATACTCCAACCTTAAACTTTTACTCTGACGTGGTGTTGGGTTCACTCTGTGTGCACCCTCACCCTCCTCACACACCATAACTCATACTAGCAGACCAGCTGGTGTGATGGCCAGCTGGTATGTTCAACAGATAATGTAATGAACAGGTGATATAATTACCAGGTGACATGGTGACCAGGTGACGTGATAACCAGGGGGTGTGATAACACAGGCAACACACCTAACAAATTCACGTACTGCACTGAATTAACATACCTAAGTAATTCACCTAACACACTTAAGTAACACATCTAAGTAACACACCTGAGTATCACGCCCAAGCAACAGACCTAAATATACCTACCAGAAGGTTGTACCAGGGATATAGTGTACTGTACTGCATCAGGACCTCAGGGAAGCTGGAGGCAAGGACGGGATAAGAGCCAGTCTTCACAATTACGCTTTAAGACGGTGGTGAAAATAATACTGGGGGCATTGTAGTGTGTGTGTGTGTGTGTGTGTGTGTGTGTGTGTTACGAGACCAGCACAGTCCTTGTTTTGGGTGTATGAAGTAATAATAATAATAATAATAATAATAATAATAATAATAATAATAGTAATAATAATAATAATAATAATAATAATAATAATAATAATAGTAATAATAATAATAATAATAATAATAATAATAATAATAATAATAATAATATTTTATTTTGAAATTTAACTCAGTAAAACATTTTAATAAGAGCAAAATCCTTCGACAAAAACATATACAAAATAATATAAAAAATTATCACTTATTTCGTATTTGTATTATTTAAGGTGCGTGAGGTGGTAGAGGCGAGAGGTCACATATATTGAGAGGTCACATCTATAGAGAGGTCACATATATTGAGAGGTCATATATATTGAGAGGTCATATATATTGAGAGGTCACATATATTGAAGAACACACTCCACTCTCGTAAATATATTATTGTAAACATGTAAACAACACGATTCATATTCATTAATGATGATTTTAGATTACCTGTTGGAAACTTCCAATTAACGTGTTGTTGTTGTTGTTGATATGTTAATTCTACACCAAAATATGATTAAAACAGAAGGTGACTTTTAAGGCTATTGGGTTACCTGTGTATGTACTATGTATAGGAGAGGGAGTCAGGGGCCATGCTGAGTGTATTTTGTCTTTTAGTTATTAGTGGATGCATTATAAAACACACACACACACACACACACACACACACACACACACACACACACACACACACACACACACACACACACACACACACACACACACACACACACACACACACACACACACACACACACACACACACACACACACACACATCGTTGGGTAAACAAAACACCCAAAAAATACGAAGCACCAAACAGTAATCATTTCACCAGGGAAGGACAAAAAAAATAACCGCCTTCAAAATAAAACTGGCGGCGTAGGAGCCCTGAAGGTCGGTGGGGCGGACCCTGGACACGAAAATTCTCCAAAGGGTCGTAAAAATACTTGACTCTGTGATACAACGCCCACCACATCCATCTCCCCTGAGTCTTCATACATACATACATACATACATACATACATACATACATACATACACGTGATGTTCTGTTACTTAAATCCGACTTACGTTAATAAAAGCACCCATGCCTTTTATTTTCGTTACACACACACACACACACACACACACACACACACACACACACACACACACACACACACACACACACACATCCTCCCATTGTTGACTGGAATTTCTAAAGCTCTTGTCGTCAATTCCAGTTCTACAGTCATTCTGTTTTATGTCTCTAGCGGTATCCCAGGATATTATGTCCGTGCGTCCGTCTGTCTGTCTTGGCGTCCGTGTGTGTGTGTGTGTGTGTGTGTGTGTGTGTGTGGGCGTTCATTCGTCCGTTCGTCTGTGTGTGCGTTAGTGCGTCCATGCGTCCGTTTGTCGCACTGATGGCCACACATCACAAATTCGTGTTATTTATTACTAAGACCTAACCTAACTTAACCTAACTTAACTTAACCTAACCTAACCTAACTTAACTTAACCTAACCCACCGTAAACCCAATGTTCTCAATACTCCTATTTACAAAGATTTAATAAATTATGAGAAAATACGAAAGAATAATGAAAAAAATACATAATTCGTGTATTAACCTGAATTATATCTCCTTAATATAATCATCTTCATTATGTCAAATTATTCTTCATTACGGGGCATAAAAAGTCACGGCTTAAATCAGGTTATGGTATCGTGTTTGTTGTTAGTCGTCGGGAGTAAAGAGGGAAGAGGGTAGTAACGTCTGATAAACAAGGAAGAACAGCATTATATGATAAACTGAGACCAATAACAATAATAAACACAAAGGGAACATTGAGAGTCTGATGATGAAAGAGAAACAGTAAAAAAAAATGATGATAATAAGAGAGGAATTATTAAAAAAATCTGGTAAATGTAGAATAATAATAAGATCTGATAAACACGGAAGAGCAATAAGAGATTGATAAACATAGTAATTGGAATATTATCTCTTATTCATTCTCATTCTCTTTGTCTCTCTCTCCCTCCATCATCATCCTTCTCTTGCTTCCCCTTTTCTCTCACTCTTCGACCCCCTCCTCCTCCTCTTTTTTCTTCCTCCTTCCTTTCCTCTCCTTCTATTCATTATCCTCTTCTCACTTCTCCCACCTCCACCTTCCAAATCCCTCTCCCTCACTACGTGGCTCTGTTCTTTCCTTTCTCCCTCATCCCTTCGTCGTTTCTTCTCTCCATTCCTCACCTCTCCCACTCCCCTTCTTTCCTCCTTTCCTCCCACCCTTCTTTTCTTGCTCTCCAACCCTCCCTCTCTCCAGGAGGAGGAGGAGGAGGAGGAGGAAGGAGGACAGGGAAGGTAGTAAGCAAGAGGAGGAAAGAAGGAGGGTGAGGAAGACGTGGGTAAGTAAAGGATAGAAGAAGAGAGATGGGAGGAGGAAAGAAGGGGAGATAGGAGAAAGAGAAGGGAGAAGAAGGGAGGAGAAGTTAAGAGAGAGGGAAGCAAGGAAGGAAGAGAAGGTAGGAGAGTAAATGGAAGGATGGACAGGGTTAAGGAGGGACAGGATGAAGGAAGGAGAAGAAGGAAGAACAGATAAATCTCTCTCTCTCTCTCTCCCTCTTCCTCCATTATCTCCTCATACCCCTCTTTTAC
The DNA here is from genome assembly GCF_018991925.1 of Homarus americanus. NCBI lineage: Eukaryota > Metazoa > Arthropoda > Malacostraca > Decapoda > Nephropidae > Homarus > Homarus americanus. The sequence continues at coordinate 984,113 of NW_024716097.1, read as the reverse complement.
CCCTCTCCCCTTTCACCCCTCCCTCCTCATCCCTCTCCTCTGTTACCCCTCCCTCCTCTACCTTCTCACCCCTCTCCCCTCTTCCTTCTCACCCCTTTCCCCTCTCACGTTTTCCCTCCTCACCCCTCTCTCTCCTCACCCCTCTCAACCCACCCTCCCCTCTCATCCCTCTCCCCACCTCAACCCTCTCCACTCTCACGAAAACACGTCACGACTCTTAAGGACCACTAGATATGTCCAAGAGTTTGTAATATCCATAGGAGAATTTTTATGTGTTGGTGCCTCGAGGAGAAACAGGTTCACGAGACGATTTTTTTTAGTGGCACTACATAATTTTTTTTTCCTCCCTTTACGTGGCACTATTGTCAACATCGAGGGGTATGGCACTCAGTTGTTACGAGAATCTGAAGTTTAGAGATTCATAGGGAAGGGGTGGAGGGGTGGGGTGTGGGGTTAGTGGAGTGAGGGGGAATGGGGGGAATTGGAGTTGAGATTTGTACTTTGGTATTTTTTTAGTTTTATTGTTGTTGTTTTGCTTGTTCTGTTTGTTCTTCTTTTACTTGTTATTGAGGATGTTATGTTTGTTCTTGTTCTACTTGTTATTGTTGTTCTACTGGTTATTTTACTAGTTATTGATGTTATTCTTGTTGTACTTGTTGTTGTTGTTGTTGTTGTTGTTATTTGTTCTGTTTGTTCTTCTTTTACTTGTTGTTGATATTGTTATTACTGTTCCACTTGTTGTTTGTTCTTATTCTACATGTTATTTGGTTCTTGTTCTACCTGTTTTGTTCTTATTTTCTCCTCTTCCTCCTCTTACACCCCTCTTCCTCCTCCTACACCCCTCTTCCTCCTCCTACACCCCTCTTCCTCCTCCTACACCCCTCTTCTGCACCCCTCTTCCTCCCTCCTACACCCCTCTTCATCCTCCTACACCCCTCTTCCTCCTCCTACACCCCTCTTCCTACACCCCTCTTCCTCCTCTACCCCTCTTCATCCTCCCTACACCCCTCTTCATCCTCCCTACCCCCTCTTCCTCCTCCTACACCCCTCTTCCTACACCTCTTCCCTCCTCCTACACCCTCTTCATCCCCTACACCCCTCTTCCCTCCCTCTACACCCCTCTTCCTTCTCCTACACCCCTCTTCCCTCCTCCTACACCCCTCTTCCTCTTCCCTACACCCCTCTCCCTCCTCCTTCACCCTCTTCCTCCCTCCTACACCCCTCTTCCTCTTCCTACACCCCCTCTTCCTCCTCCCTGCCCTCTTCCTCCTCCTACACCCTCTTCTCCTCCTACACCTCTTCATCCTCCAGCACCCTCTTCCCCCTCTTCCTACACCCCTCTTCCTCCTCCTACACACCCCTCTTCCTCCTCCTACACCCCTCTTCATCCTCCTACACCTCTTCCTCTCCTTCCTCCTACACCCCTCTTTCTCCTCCTACACCCCTCTTCCTCCTCCTACACCCCTCCTCGTGTTGTTGTTATGTAAATGTAAGTATTTCACCTTCACTCCGTCCTCACAATACTCGCTGTGTCTCAACTCTGTCTGGGAATAGTTCACATTAACATTGTTTTTGTTTTTCACCAGGAATGTCTCTCACTATACACCCTGGCA